>NW_012109451.1:0-1205 GCF_000951045.1 Mandrillus leucophaeus | reverse complement strand
TTTTTTTTTTTTTTTTTGAGATGGAGTCTCACTCTGTCACCCAGGCTGGAGTACAGTGGCGCGAACTTGGCTCACTGCAAACTCTGCCTCCCCGGCTCAAGTGATTCTTCTGCCTCAGCCTCCTGAGTAGCTAGGACCATAGGCACCCACCACCACGCTCGGCTAATTTTTGTATTTTTAGTAGAGACAGGGTTTCACCATATTGGCCAGGCTGGTCTCGAACTCCTGACCTCATGATCTGCCCACCTTGGCCTCCCACAGTGTTGGGATGACAGGCATGAGCCACTAGGCCCGGCCCATATGAATTTTTTAACTCAAATTTTACTCATAGCCTAGTGATACTGTGATACAATTTTAATACAATTGTACATTATAAACCAAACAATGTTGCAACTCTGAAAAAGGTAACTCCTACCACCCCTCCTCAATCAAACTGGCTTGTAAGACACACATGGTTTCTAAAAGGTTTTATATCTCTCCTACTTGGGTAGACTCTCCAGTTTTTATATACAGTATATTTTTTATTTACTTATTTTTTTTTTGAGACGGAGTCTCACTCTGTTGCCCAGGCAGGCTGGAGTGCAGTGGCACAATCTCGGCTCACTACAACCTCCGCCTCCTGGGTTCAAGCAAGTCTCCTGCCTCAGCCTCCCAAGTAGCTAGGATTACAGGCGCACACCACCACACCTGGCTAATTCTTGTATTTTTAGTAGAGGAGGGGTTTCACCATGTTGGCCAGGCTGGTCTCCAACTACTGACCGCAGGTGATCTGCCCACCTCGGCCTCCCACAGTGCTGGGATTACAGGTGTGTGCTCCCATGCCCAGCCTAAACACAGGATACTTGAAACATACACAAAGATAACTATCACCTCATCAATCCACAAGAGCTTACCTGGACTACCTGTGTCTGACATTTTGCATAAGCTGAGTTCGTAAATGCCAGTGACTCGATTCCTATTTGAAGAAAATAAAACAATGGTTTAATCTCTTACAGTACAAAAACAGGAAGATTTCAATCCCTGCTACTTAAAATAGTGTCTTCGCTGCAGGGACTGCAACCCATCCTCAAATGTAATTACGGACATTTCTTATTTGTCACTGCTATTTTCCTATTTTGAACTTAAGTAGCATACCTTTTCCTAGAGGAGTCTGCTTTCATCTCAATTTTATTTATTTATTTATTTTTAATTTTTTTTTTTTTTTT
>NW_012109450.1:0-2283 GCF_000951045.1 Mandrillus leucophaeus | reverse complement strand
TGCAGGCTGCAGTGGAGTGGCATGATCACAGCTCACTGCTGTCTGGAACTCCTGGGCTCAAGTGATCCTCTCACCTCAGCCTCCCCAGTAGCTATGACTACAGGCAGATGCTACCATGTCTGGCCCCTGACAGAAACTTTCAGAAGGCATTTAGTATTATGATGAGAGGCTTTTGCACTGATTTCATGCAAAATGGCAACAGATAATTTGTACAGAGTACAGTTTTCCAGAAATAAAGTTGTTCTTAAGTGAGAATGATGTCATACTAAAGCCATATATCAAGGACAAGTGTCCAACATGTGGTCTGTGAAAATGAAGCTCATTATAGGTTTTATGTGATGAGTCACCACAGTTACAGTCACTGGACAATAGCTTCAGTGTAAATTTCGAATAGACTTTCCAGTTCAGGGAAATTTTTGGCATCTTTTATACATAAAACATTGCAGATTTCTCCATGACCCAGTTTTTTGTTGTTGTTTTGTTTTGTATGGAGTCAGCCCAGAGCTTCTCCAGAATTCTCCCAGAGAGAGCAGGGCTTCCCTCCACCACCCCATGCTGCTGCTTCCTCTGTTCTTTTTCTGTCTTTTTGATACCATTTGCTTTCTACCTCCCATGTATTCCTCATATCTTACCTGTTTAAAAGTGAAGTTTTAAAACAAAACCAAAAGATAAAGCTTTCCAGTTATTTCAGTGAGAGCTTGCCAAGAGAGTAAGGGAGTTGCACGAGTTCCGTCCTACTTCTTGAACATTTTCAGTGGCTCTTCATCACTTACCTGTATTTTTTAAAATTAATTTCCTCAGCCTAGTATTCAAAGTTCTTTATGCCCCATCCTAGGAGCTCACTCTAAACTTACTCCTACTACTCTCAAATCATTGTTATATAAGAAGTTGCTGGCCAGGTGCAGTGGTTCACGCCTATAATCCCAGCACTTTGGGAAGCCAAGGCAGGCTGTTCACTTCAGGCCAGGAGTTCGAGACCAGCCTGGCCAATATAATAAAATCCCATCTCTAAAAAAAATAAAAATAAAAATAAAATGTTATGGGTTCAATTGTATTCTGCAATAAACATATGTTGAAGTCCTAACCCCTAGTATCTCAGAATCTTCCCATGTTTGGAAATAGAGTTTTCACGGAGGTAACCAAGTTAAAATGAGGTCATTAAGGTGGAAATTTGGACACAGAGACAGACACGAACAGAAGGAAGATGATGTAAAGGTAGGAAGAACATCACGTGAAGAAGGAGGATTGAAGAGATGCATCTGCAAGCAAAGGAATGCCACAGATTGCCAGCAAACCCAGAAGGTAGGAAGAGGCAAGGAAGGATTCTTCTGAAGCCTTCAGAGGAAACACGGCCGGGCCAACACCTTGATTTCTGATTTCTAAACTGTGAGACAATACTCTTCTACTGTTTTAAACCACCCAGCTCTCCAGTACTTTTTGTTGTTACAGCAAACTTAGGACACTAATACAACTGCCACATTTTAAGCTTCTGTTGATGTTATTTCTTCTGCTTCTATTTCTCCCCTTTTTGCTCTTTAAAAAAAAAATTCTATTCATTTTTAGAAGCCCAGTCACATCTTACTTTCCTCTGTTGCTACCGTCTCTTTTAAAAACTGGGCCAGGCATGGTGGCTCACACCTGTAATCCCAGCACTTTGGGAGGCTGAGATGGGCAGATCACTTGAGGTCAGGAATTCCAGAACAGCCTGGTCAACATGGTGAAACCTTGTCTCTACTGAAAAATACAAAAAAAAAAAAAAAAAATTAGCTGGGAGTGGTCATGGGCACCTGTAATTCCAGCTACTCAGGAGGCTGAGGCAGGAGAATTGCTTGAACCCAGGAGGCAGAGGTTGCAGCAGTGAGCAGAGATCTAGCCACTACACTTCAGCCTAGGCAACAGAGTGAGACTCCATCTTAAAAAATAATAATAAAAAGTAAAAATAATTATTCCTTGAAATTTGAACTCCTATATCTTTTTTGTATTCTTAGTATCAATAATTTGTTATATTCTGTGGGTAATGAGGTTTAAAAAGCAATACATATCCTTGTATGTATATATTCTCTTCCTCAATCTAGGCTTTAAATAAGAATATGTCTTATCTGTTGATATTTAATAGGTTAGCAATGATGTAGATATAAGTACTCAATAAATATTTTTAGTGACATTATACTGTTATCTCCTAATTGATAAATACACTTGAATAATTTAAAATAAAAAACAATAATGACTTTCATTATTAGAAAGATGATCTAATTTTAATTAATCTTAATTATATAAATAATA
>NW_012109449.1:0-1116 GCF_000951045.1 Mandrillus leucophaeus | reverse complement strand
CGCTCTTGTTGCCCAGGCTGGAGTGCAATAGCGTGATCTCGGCTCACCACAACCTCCACCTCCTGGGTTCAAGCGATTCTCCTGCCTCAGCCTCCCGAGAAGCTGGGATTACAGGCACGCACCACCACACCAGGCTAATTTTGTATTTTTAATAGAGACGGGATTTCTTCATGTTGGTCTCGAACTCCCGATCTCAGGTGAGCTGCCTGCCTCAGCCTCCAAAGTGCTGGGATTACAGGCATGAGACACTGCACCCAGCTGTGCAATGTTTATATTAATAAAATCTAGCCACAACTTATATAATAGAAAATGATTAAATTAAAATGATGGCCAGGGCTGGGTGCAGTGGCTCACATCTGTAATCCCTGCACTTTGGGAGGCCAGGATGGGCGGATCAGGAGGTCAAGAGATCGAAGCCATCCTGGCTAACATGGTGAAACTCCATCTCTACTAAAAATACAAAAAAATGAGCCAGGGAGGCAAAGCTTGCAGTGAATTGAGATTGCAGCCACTGCACTCCAGCCTGGGTGACAGAGCAAGACTCCGTCTCAAAAAAATAAAGTAACTGGCCGGGCGCAGTGGCTCACACCTGTAATCCCAGCATTTTGGGAGGCCGAGGCAGCAGATCACAAGGTCAGGAGATCAAGACCATCCTGGCTAACACAGTGAAACTCCATCTCTACTAAAAAATACAAAAAATTAGCCAGGCGCGGTGGCATGCGCCTGTAGTCCCAGCTGCTGGGGAGGCTGAGGCAGGAGAATGGTGTGAACCCGGGAGGCAGAGCTTGCAGTGAGCTGAGATCACACCACTGCACTCCAGCCTGGGCGACAAAGCGAGGCTCCGTCTCAAAAATAAACTAAAATGATGGCCAGGCGTAGTGGCTCACACTTATAATCCCAGCACTTTGGGAGGCTAAGGTGGGAAGACTACTTGAGCCCAGGGGTTGTAGGTTACAGTGAGCTAAGATTGTACCACTGTACTCCAGCCTAGATGACGGAGTGAGACCCTTTCTCTTAAAAAAAAAAAAAAAAAAAAAAAAAAAAAAGAAAAAAAGATTTGTTTACATTCAGAATCTTCTGGAAGTTGATGTGTAGAATTTACAGCAAAGAAACAAA
>NW_012109448.1:0-2519 GCF_000951045.1 Mandrillus leucophaeus | reverse complement strand
AGGTCTCCCCAGCCATGTGGAAATGTAAGTCCAATAAGTCTCTTTCTTTTGCAGATTTCTCAGTCTCTGGTATGTCTTTATCAGCAGCATGAAAATTAACTAATACAGTAAATTGGTAAGAGTAGAATTTGGCATTGCTGAAAAGATACCCGAAAATGTGGAAGCAACTTTGGAGCTTGGTAATAGGCAGAGGTTGGAAGAGTTTGGAGGGCTCAGAAGAAGATAAGGAAATGTGGGACAGTTTGGAACTCCCTAGATTCTTGTTGAATGGCTTTGACAAAAATGCTGATAGCGATATGGATAAGAAAGTCCAAGCTGAAGTGGTCTCAGATGGAAATGAGAAACTTGTTGGGAAATGGAGCAAAGGTGACTCTTGGTATGTTTTAGCAAAGATACAGGCAGCATTTTTCCCTTGCCCTAGAGATTTGTGGAAGTTTGAACTTGAGAGAGATGATTTAGGGTATCTGGCAGAATACATTTCTAAGCAGCAAAGCATTCAACAGGTGGCTTGGGTGCTGTTAAAGATATTCAGTTTTATAAGTGAAGCAGAGCATAAAAGTTTGGAAAATTTGCAGCCTGACAATGGGATAGAAAAGAAAATTCCATTTTCTGAGGAGAAATTCAAGCCATCTGCAGAAATTTGCATAATTAATGAGGAGCTGAATGTTAATTCCCACGAAAATAGGGGAAATGTCTCCAGGGCATGTCAGAGGTCTTGATGGCAGCCCCTCCCATCACAGACCCAGAGGTCATGGGGAAAAAAGTGGTTTTGTGGGCCGGGCCCAGGGTACCTCTGGTGTGTGCAGCCTAGGGACTTGGTGCCTTGTCTCCTAGCCACTCTAGCCATGGCTAAAAGAGGCCAACATAGAGCTTGGGCTGTGGCTTCCGAGGGTGCAAGCCCCAAGCCTTGGCAGCTTCCATGTGGTGTTGAGCCTGTGAGTGCACAGAGGTCAAGCAATGAGGATTTGGAACCTCCACCTAGATTTCAGAGGATATATGGAAATACCTGGATGCCCAGGCAGAAGTTTGCTGTAGGGGTGGGGTCCTCATGGAGAACTTGTGCTAACGTAGTGTAGAAGGGAAGTGTGGGATTGGAGATCCCACCCTGGGGCACCACCTAGTGGAGCTGTGAGAAGAGAACAACTGTCCTCTAGACCCCAGAATGGGAGAGTCACTGACAGCTTGCACTGTGTGCCTGGAAAAATGACAGACACTCAAGCCCACCCATGAAGGCAGCTGGGAAGGAGGCTGTACCCTGCAAAGCCATAGGGGCGGAGCTTCCTAAGACCATGGGAACCCACCTCTTGCATCAGCATGACCTGGATGTGAGACATAGAGTCAAAGGAGATCATTTTGGAGCTTTACAATTTGACTGCCCCACTGGATTTCAAACTTGCATAGGGCCTGTAGCCCCTTTGTTTTGGCCAATGTCTCTCATTTGGAATGGCTGTATTTACCCAATGACTGTAGCCCCATTGTATCTATGAAGTAACTAACTTGCTTTTGATTTTACAGGCTCATAGGTGGAAGGGACTTGCCTTGTCTCAAATGAGACTTTAGACTGGACTTTTGAGTTAATGCTGAAATGAGTTAAGAATTTGAGGGTTGTTGGGAAGGCATGATTGGTTTTGAAAAGGGAAGACATGAGATTTCGGAAGGGATAGGGGCAGAATGATATGGTTTGACTCTGTGTCCCCAGCCAAATCTCATTTTGTATCTCCCAGAATTCCCACATGTTGTGGGAGGGACCCAGTGGAAGAGAATTGAATCATGGGGGTGAGTCTTTCCTGTGCTGTTCTTGTGGTAGTGGAGAAGTCTCACGAGATCTGGTGGTTTTAAAAACGTAAGTTTCCTTGTACAAGCTCTCTCTTCTCTTGTCTGCCACTATGTAAGATGTGTCTTTCACCTTCTGCTATGATTGTGAGGGTTTCCCAGCCGTGTGGAACTGTAAGTCCAATAAACCTTTCTTTTGTAAATTGCCCAGTCTCGGGTATGTCTCTTTTTCACCAGTGTGAAAACGATTAATACAGTTTCCATCTGTTGTTGTCATAGTATAGAAAAGACAAAGTCAGAAGACCTGGATTTGATCCAGGCTCCACCACTGAATAGCTTGGTTACTTTGGTAAGACCATTTAACTAAGTCTTAATTTTCTCATCCACAAAGTGAGAAAAATAAGTCTTCATGATTTTTTTGTGTGACATCAAACACAATGTATGTAGTATATATTGTGGAAGATATAGTAGGTACTCAATCACTAAATATTATTGCTATTATTACTTTCATCATTAACTACTTTTCTACTCTTCAAGGTACTTTTTTTTCTTGAATTCATCCTTTAAAATTTTATCAAAGTAATCTTGCAAAACACTAATGTACAAATGTAATTCGAAACGCTTTCATGATCCACCATTTAGCCTTATGTTTCTCTACATATTCTATAATGTAATCAGTCTGGGCTACTCAGCCTTTTCAAACATCTCATGTTCTTTCATGCCACTAGGCATTTATATATGGCTCC
>NW_012109447.1:0-2297 GCF_000951045.1 Mandrillus leucophaeus | reverse complement strand
CTACTAAAACTGAGCATATGCACAACTTGTGACCTATTCCACAATATAATCCTCCGAAATCCACACGTATGTGTACCAAAGGCATATATGAGAACAGTCATGGCAGAACTACTTGTAATATATAAAAAACTGAAACCTGACCAAATGTCCTTTAATCAGATAATTAAGTATGGAATGCTTACCCAATTAAACACTATATCACTATAATAATTGACAAACTATAACTTCACACAATACTATGGATGAGTCTCATAAACATAATGCTGAAAAAAGAAACCAGGTGCAAAAGAGCACTTAGCATATGGTTTCATTTCTATAAAGTTCGAAAACAAGCAAAATTAAGCCATACTGTTAAAAATCAGGATAACAGTTACCTTTGGTGTGGATGGGAATCATGGTAATTTGAAAGGGGAGCAAGGAGAGCTTCTAAGATGCTGGTAATCATTTCTTTCTTGATCTGGGTGTTGTTACATAAGTGTGTTACCTTTTTGAAAAAAGCATCAAGCTATATACAATGATTGTGTGCTTTATGCACGTAATACTTCAATTAAGTTATCTTTTAAAACTCAGCAATTTCTCTCCCAGCAACAGCCAACTAGGTTGTTTTAGCTTCCCAATAAGAACAGCTAAAAAATGTGGACAATACGTTTCTAAACTCCTTTGAAGGCACAGAAGAGGCACTAAGGTAGATTGCTGGATTTAGCAAATAAACATACAAGACACCCAAATAAATGTAAATTTCAGATAAACAATAGCTTTTTAGTATAAATCTCCAATACTATATAGTATATGCTTACACTAAAAATGTATTTGTTGTTTATCTTTTGTTTAAATTTAACTGGGCATCTTATATTTTATCTCACAAGCCTATTCTAAGGCAGTGAAGAGAGATTGATGGCAAGACCTGGAAACAGAGGGGATTCAAGCAGGGTGGGCCAGGTATTTGGGACATGCAGCCATTTGTGAATGCTGAAAGTGAAAGCGGTGGCTAAGAAGCTGAGAGGCCAAATCAAGATTTCAGCATCTCACCAGGAAGTTCAGAGCTTGACAAGAAAGAATACAAGAAATACCAGGCCTCAGGTGGATCCCCAAGCACTAATAGTAGAAGAAATTTGTGCATGGGATGCCTAATCATTCTTGAACCTGTAGTTTGATATCTTTTGTCAGTTTGTCAAAATTCAGAGGGATTATCTCTTCATATACTGCTTATTTCTATTGTCTCTCTTCTTCTGGGATTCCAAGTATTATTATCTAGATATTAGACCTTTCACTATAGTCCATATATATTTTGTATGCTTTTTTTGTATTTTCCAGTGTTTGTCTTCCCTTGCTTCAATATTTTCTTCTGTCCAATCTAACAGCTGCTAATTATCTCTTCTGTAGTGCTCAGTCTGTTATTTAACCTCTCTACCCAGTTCTTAATTTTGGTTATTAATTTTTCAGGTCTAGACTTCCATGTTATTACCTTTAGAATTTCTAGATCTCTGTGCAAGTTTTCCACCTTGCCTTTAAATTTATTCAGCATACAAATCACAGATATTTTCAAATCTGTATCTCATAACTATACTAGCTAGATATCCTGTGGTCTGTTTGCATTGCTTGTTTTCTCTTATTTTTCGTAGTCAAATTTTTAAAAACATATTTGGTTATTTTTTTCATTAATTATAGAGCTCTATGTGAAAAATTTATAGAAGTCATTTAGTCTCTAAATGTTGATTTTGTTTTCTTTCTAGCAAGTATCTAGGCTAGGAGCACTAACACTCCAAGGTAATATTAATCTGATCAGGGACTAAGATCATTCAAAGGCTGGCTTCAGTCTCTTTGCAGAATTGCAGGATTTTTTTT
Source organism: Mandrillus leucophaeus (assembly GCF_000951045.1). Classification (NCBI taxonomy): domain Eukaryota; kingdom Metazoa; phylum Chordata; class Mammalia; order Primates; family Cercopithecidae; genus Mandrillus; species Mandrillus leucophaeus. The sequence continues at coordinate 452 of NW_012109447.1, read as the reverse complement.
TAAATTTATTTATTTATTTATTTATTTTGAGACAGAGTCTTGCTCTGTCACCCAGGCTGGAGTGCAGTGGTGTGATCTCGGCTCACTGTAACCTCCACCTCCCAGGCTCAAATGATTCTCCTGCCTCAGCCTCCCAAGTAGCTGGGACCACAGGGACGCATCACCACACCCGGCTAATTTTTGCAGCTAATTCTTGTGTTTTTAGTAGAAACGGAGTTTCACCATGTTGCTAGACTCCAACTCCCGCACTGAAGTGACCCTCTCACCTTTGTCTCCAAAGTGCTGGGATTACAGGCATAAGCTACTGCACCCTGCCAGGATGCTCTATTTCTGATTCTCCTCATTCATATTTTATAGCCCTTCTGGCTCCAACCAAATCCTGGAGTGTTTACCAGAACCCCTCCGTCTTGACAGCCCTGAGTTCTAATTTTTGTCCTCCCTCCTCCCTGACC
>NW_012109446.1:0-1086 GCF_000951045.1 Mandrillus leucophaeus | reverse complement strand
CTCCCTAGTTCATGCCATTCTCCTGCCTCAGCCTCCCGAGTAGTTGGGACCACAGGCGTGTGGCACCATGCCCAACTGATTTTTTTTTTTTTTTTTTTGTATTTTTAGTAGAGACGGGGTTTCACTGTGTTAGCCAGGATGGTCTCAATCTCTTGACATCGTGATCCGCCCACCTCGGCCTCCCAAAGTGCTGGGACTACACGCGTGAGCCACTGCGCCTGGCCGATATGTTTCTTACAAATGAATCTCACCACTATCTATATTCACCTACATACCTTTTTGCTCATATATTTATATTCCATCCTATTACTGTGCGTGGAACATCTGTGTTCCTATCTAAAGTAAACCCATTCACTCTCAGCTAGTGATTTCTCCTCACCCGCTGAGAGACATGGCTTCAGCAATTCTACTTCCCTCTTATATATCATAATTTTCTCCTCTTTACCATATCATTAGCCACATCTTACAAACATGAAAAATTTCTTCTAGCTTAAATGTATTATGGCTTAATGGTTAATTCTCCATCTTGATTTTATTTGCCTTATTGGTGGCATTAACGCAGTTGATCATTCCTGCCTCCTTAAAGTATCTCCTTTACATGACCTTCAAGGCAAGACTGTCTCCAGTTTTTGTTTGTTTTTTAATTCCTTGTTGTTCTGTCTTAATCTTTTTTGTTCACCTCTCCCTGTCCCCACTGACTTCTCGCATCTCAAACATGGATCCAGTTCATAGATTTCTTCTCTTCTTACATTCTTTTTCAGATCTCTTCTAGTCCCAAGCTGTCACACGCCAATTATTTCTCATGAACCCAACTTATGTCTGAAGCCCATACCTCATCCCTGAACTCTGGACACAAATAACTTACTATTGGACATCTCCATTTAGATACTTGATAGATATCTCAATCTTTTTTGTTTGTTTGTTTGTTTTTGTTTTTTGTTTTTTGTTTTTGAGACGGAGTCTCGCTCTGTAGCCCAGGCTGGAGTGCAGCGGCCGGATCTCAGCTCACTGCAAGCTCCGCCTCCCGGGTTCACGCCATTCTCCTGCCTCAGCCTCCCCAGTAGCTGGGACTACAGGCGCCCGCCA
>NW_012109445.1:0-1791 GCF_000951045.1 Mandrillus leucophaeus | reverse complement strand
AGGCTGGTCACGAACTCCCAGCCTCAGGTGATCTGCCCACCTTGGCCTCCCAAAGTACTGGGATTACAGGCGTGAGCCACCGTTTCCTTTTCACTTCCTTTTCTTTAAATTTTATTTTTTTACTTTTTAAAATTAAAGTTGTCTCTTTTTTATGTTATTTTTTATTTTAATTTGTAGTTTTTTAGTAAGAAACCTCACCCAAGAAAACATACTTTAAAATTATCTATTGGGCAAAGAAAATATTTTTTAAAAAAGGAAATAAAAAATATTTCAATCCAGGTGAGGTTTCAGAAAACAGTGAAGAAAAAGGAAAAACGAATTAAAGTTAAAAAAAGAAAAAAATTATAAAAAATATTTTGAACAGAATAAAAAGAAGGCCAGGTGCGGGTGACTTGTACCTGTAATCCCAGCTACTCGGGAGGCTGAGGCACGAGAATCACTTAAACCCAGGAGGCGGAGGTTACAGTGATCCAAGATCACATCACTACACTCCAGCCTAGGTGATGGAGTGAGACTGTCTCAAAAAAAAAAAAAAGAAAGAAAGAAACCAACATATCCAGATTTATGGAGTACCACTGAAACACTCCTTAGGAAACGATTTGTAGCAGTGAATAACTACATTAGAAAAGATCTCAAATCAGTAACTTTAGCTTCCACCTTAAAAAGCTTGAAAAAGAAGAGCAAATTAAACTCTACATAAGCAGAGAAAAGAAAATAATAAAGATTAAAGTAGAATTCAAAGAAATGTGAAACAGAAAAGCAAGAGAAAAATCTGTGAAACCAAGGGTGATTTTTAAAATGGATAAACTTCTAACCAGGCTGATCAGGCAAAAAAAGAGAAGATACAAATTACTGATATCAGGAATTAGAGAGGTGATATCACTACATATTCTAAAGATACTAAATGGATGATAATAGAATATTATGAACAACTTTATGTCAATAAATTTGACAAACTTAGATGGAATGACAAATTCCTTGAAAGACACAAACTACAAAAGTTTATTCAAGAAGAAATAGGAGCTGGGCAAGGTGGCTCATTCCTGTAATCCCAGCACTTTGGGAGGGGGAGAATCACTTGAGCCCAGGAGTTTTAGACCAGCCTGGGAAACATGGCGAAACCTCATCTCCAGAAAAATAAATTAACTGGGTGTGGTGGTGCATGTCCATGGTTCCAACTACTTGAGAGACTGAGGTGGCAGGATCACTTGAGCCTGGGAGGTTGAGACTGCAGTGAGCTGTCATTGTTTCACTGCACTGCAGCCTGGGCAACAGAGCAAGACCCTATCTCAAAAAATCAATCAATCAATCAATCAGTCAGTCAATCAAGAAGAAATAGGTAAGCTAAATAACTTCGTGTGTGTTTAAGGAATTGAAATCATAGTTTAAAAATCTAACCACAGAAAGATCCAGACTCACGTAATTTCACAGGGAAGTTCTATCAGACATTTAAGGAAGAAATAATACCGTTTCTGTACAGCCTTTTCCAGAAAATTGAAGAGGAGGGTATTTTTTCCCAACTCGTTCTGTAACATTAGCATTATCTTGATACCAAAACCAAAGATATTACAAGAAAACTATATCAGTATTCCTCATTAACATATGTAAAATTTCACACAAAATTGTAGCAAATAGAATTCAAGAACATATAAAAAGGATGACATATCTTGACCCAAGTGGGGTTTATGTCAGAAATTCAGGATTAATCTATAACTTGAAAATCAGTGTAGTTTACCATATTAACAAATAAAAAAAGAAAAACCATGTGATCTCAGTAGATGCAGAAAAAGT
>NW_012109444.1:0-1265 GCF_000951045.1 Mandrillus leucophaeus | reverse complement strand
TGTTGCCCAGGCTGGTCTCAAATTCCTGACCTCAAGTGATCCACCCGCCTCAGCCTCCCAAAGCGTTGGGATTACAGGTGTGAGCCTCGACTCCCAGCCACCATCGTCTTTTGACCTCTATTGTTGCTGATAAGAAATCTGAGTCTAGGGCCTGGTGCGGTGGCTAACACCTGTAATCCCAGCACTTTGGGAGGCCGAGGTGGGCAGATCACGAGGTCAGGAGTTGGAGATCAGCCTGACTAACATGGTGAAACCCCATCTCTACTGAAAATACAAAAATTAGCTGGGCATGGTGGCGGACGCCTGTAATTCCAGCTACTCAGGAGGCTGAGGCAGGAGAATCTCTTGAACCCAGGAGGCGGAGGTTGCAGTGAGCTGAGATTGTGCCATTGCACTCCAGCCTGGGTGACAGAGTGAGATTCCTTCTCAAAAAAAAAAAAAAGAAAAAAAGAAAAAGAAATCTGACAGTCTCAATATTATTCCTTCACAGATAATCTCTTGTTTCTAGTTGCTTTTATGGTTTTGTCCTTGTTTTTTGTGTTTTACAACCTCAATACAAGATGTCTGGGTATGGCTTTGTTTTTGTTTCTCCTGTTGGAGTGTTACTCCTATTGGTGTGTTTCTCCTGTTGGAGTGTTACCGTGCTGCTTCCATCTGTGGATTCATGGCTTACACTTTGGGACAGTTCTTAGTCACTGTCATATTAACTGCAGCAATTTTTTCACTCTCCCTCTTCTCTCCTTTTTCTTTGAGACGAAGTCTTGCTCTGTCACCCAGGCTGGAGTACAGTGGCTTGATCTCGGCTCACTGCAACCCCTGCCTCCTGGGTTCAAGTGATTCTCCTGCCTCAGCCTCCTGAGTAGCTGGGATTACAGGCGCTTACCACCATAGCTGGCTAATTTTTGCATTTTTAGTAGAGATGGGGCTTCACCATGTTGGCCAGGCTGGTCTCAAACTCCTGACCTCAGATGATATGGCTGCCTCAGCCTCTGAAAGTTCTGGGGTTTCAGGCAGGAGCCACTACACCTAGCCTTCCTCTTCTTTCCTTCTTGACTTTTATTCAATCTATACGGTGTTTAACGTTCTTGTTCTATCTCTCAGCCTCTCTTACATATTTTGTGTTTTTAAAAATCTCTTGGTGCTGTATTTTGAGTGATTTCCCTGAATCTATCTTTTAAACCACTAAGTCTTTATTCAGCTATGACTAATCTCCTCTTTAATGTATCCACTGAGGGTTTTTATTTTTATTTTTTTAACTTTTTTAA
>NW_012109443.1:0-1065 GCF_000951045.1 Mandrillus leucophaeus | reverse complement strand
CCGGTTTTAACCGGTCTAATCCGGTTTGGTCCGGTTTGATCCAGTCTGATCCGGTTACATCCGGTTTCATCCGGTTTTAACCGGTCTAATCCGGTCTGATCCGGTCTGATCCGGGTTTGGTCTTACCTGGTCCGGTTTAGTGCAGTCTGATCCGGTTTGATCTGTTTTGATCTGCTGTGATCCGGTCTGATCTGGGTTTGGTCTGATCTGGTCCAGTTTGGTCTAGTCTGGTCTGGTCTCGTCTGATCTGGTGCGGTTTGGTCTAGTCTGTTCTGGTCCAGTTTGGTGTAGTCTGTTCTGGTCCGGTTTGGTCTAGTCTGATCTGGTCTTGTCTGGTCCAGTCCGGTTTGGTCTGGTCCAGTTTGATCCGGTCTGAATCCGGTATTATCCGATTTTTTCCGGTTTTATCCGGTCTGATCTGGTTTCATCCGGTCTGAACCGGCTTTATCCGGTTTGATCCGGTTTCATCCGGTTTCATCTGGTCCGACCCGGTCTGATCCGGTTTTATCCGGTTTGATCTGGTTTCATCCGGTCTGATCCGGTCTCATCTGGCTTTATCCAGTTTGATCCGTTCTCAACTGGTCTCATCTGGTTTGATCCGGTTTTATAGGGTTTGATCCGGTTTGATCCAGTTTTATCCGGTTTGATCCTGTGTTATCTGGTTTGATCTGGTTTGATCCAGTTTTATCTGGTTTGATCCGGTTTGATCCGGTTTTATCCGGTTTGATCCGGTTTTGTCTGGTTTTATCTGGCTTGATCCGGTTTGATCCGGTTTTATCTGGTTTGATCCGGTTTTATCTGGTTTCTACCGGTTTGATCTGCTTTTATCCGGTTTCATCCCGTTTGATCCAGCCTGATCCGGTTTGATCCGGTTTTATCCAGTCTGATCCGGTTTGATCCGGTTTTATCTGGTTTGATCCAGTTTGATCCGGTTTTATCCGGCTTGATTCAGTTTTATCCGGTTTGATCCGGTCTGGTCTGGTTTGCTCCGGTGTGATCCGGTCTCATCCGGTTTTATCTGGTTTGATCTGGTTTGATCCGAACTGATCTGGTTTTATCTGGTTT
>NW_012109442.1:0-1326 GCF_000951045.1 Mandrillus leucophaeus | reverse complement strand
AAGGAAAGAAGGAAAGAAGGAAAGAAGGAAAGAAGGAAAGAAGGAAGGAAGGAAGGAGGAAGGAAGGAGGAAGGAAGGAAGGAAGGAAGGAAGGGAAAGAAAATAAAGAAAATAAATATTGTAGTTATATTGTAGTTAGGAGCCAGAATATAAAACTTAGCTCTTATCTAGTCAGATCTTTAGTATTCATAGTACACCTTCATCTTTTTAAGGAGGTATGAACTATCAGGATTGCAAATATTCATATCTTACCAAAATCCATGTCCTTAATTTCTCTTTCAGGGTTATGGACTATTCTGGATTATATATACACTACTGATCTTCCACATTATGGATTATACTGTTTTAGAATAATTCTGGTTTAACTGAATATATGCATAGCAGAGTATGAATCTTTTAAATCTTCAATTATTAGTCTGTTTTATGTAACAGTTATGGGTCACTGTATGTGTTTTTAGTATAGGAGTAACTTTTTTTTTTTAGAGACAGAGTATTGTTCTGTTGCCCAGGCTGGAGTACAGTGGCACAATCACAGCTCACTGCAGCTTCCAACTTCTGGACTCACGTGATTCTTCTGCCTCAGACTTCCAAGTAGCTGGGACTACAGGGACGAATCCCCACAGCCGGCTTAGAGTGACTTTCTAAGGGTAAATAACAAGTCAATTGAGACTGTAATTATATGACTTGGGGCAAAATTAACTGTTGTCAGCTGACTTGTTACCATATTTAATTTTAATTTTGGAGCTTGTATTCAAAAGCTATTATATGAATATAAGAATAAATGCATTTTTTTTTTTTTTTTACAAAAAAAGATTATTTTAGAAGAGAAACATGATATCTAGAAGAGAAACATTTCAACTTACTATTCTTTGGGCTATACTTAAACTGCACTCACATCTCTCGTAAAATAAACAAAATCAATCAACCATCATATGCTCATATAATGGCATTTTCAGTGAATAGGGGTATTGTGTAGAACATGTCCCAAAATGTAAAATCTAAGATTTCCCATGTGTGGCTGCCACAATAACTCTACTCATGCATTCTAACATCTGATAGTCTAACATTATTTCTATATTTAGTTTTTCTTTAAACTTCCTCTTTTTTCTTTTTTTTTTCTGCTTTAGCAATTTTTAAACTTCCTCCTGCAAAAAGGTTGTAAAAACATGTATGTTGCTTGTACAACATAACCATTATCTCTTTGGAAACTTGGAAAAATATATAGTAAAATTAGTGAGAAATGGAATTATAAGCATTCTTTTTTTTTCTTTTGATATAGTCGCACTCTGTCGCCCAGACTGGAGTGCAGTGGCACAATCTCGGCTC
>NW_012109441.1:511164-516911 GCF_000951045.1 Mandrillus leucophaeus | reverse complement strand
TCTTAGACACGCTGAGGAGCCTTAAGTTTTGGTGAGAAGAGCAAAGTTCTTAGAAGCAAATAATGGTGAGTTGCAGTTCCACCACTAATGTACTTTAGAAGAGTCAACAAATTACTGAATTTATTTTCGCCCCAGGCTTCTCTTTGTAAAATGTGGGTCATGTTTCATGCGTTTTACATCTAGATCTTCACATATACAAATGTAAGATTAATATGACTTGTTTAATGTTACAAAAGGCTCCTCAACTGTTATGTGTAACTATCAGGTTAATATGTGGAACAAGAAAATAAACCAAAAACAAAATGACACCCATTCCTGCTGGTAAATTATTCTTCATTATGCAAGAATATATTGTATTTATGCTCCTCGAGTGAAAGTATTTGAAACGTTAATTAAGTTAACATTTCTTTTTTAAGTTCTTCAGCTGTTTAAATCCTCCCTGAACCATGAAATAGATGCATCCGATATCAGCAAAGGCACAATACACAAACCTTTACAGTATTCAGACATAGCTATGTTTAGATTTGAGGAGAGAGAGCAAAAGCTGTGGAGAAGCATTTCCTAGGTCCTGAATAGTATTAATGGTGGAAAAAATGTTTAGAGTCACAGACTGTACTGTGCCAGCCCTAAACATCAAATCCCAAAGAACAGAGGTATCAACGTGGTTTTTTCCAGTTCTATATATTTTTTTATTTAACAGTTCCTCATGGACATATCTACATCAGTGTGCTTTTATAAATAAACATAACTTATCAGGCTCCTCTTGCCAGTGACTAGGGGCAGTACTAATGGTTACAAAGCAATTAGAACAATGCCTGGCAAACATTACTTCTGACCCCAACCAAGACAATAAATATCTCCACCTCTCTTCTTCTCTCCCTTTCTCTCTTTCTTTTCCCAAAATTGTAGGTTCTGCTTTTAAAGTAGAGAATACAATCTAAAATCAGAATATAAGTTTACCAGGTAAAAAGAAGCAGGGAAGAGGCAACAGCAAGAGGTTTGCAATAGTGGCACATGAAAGCGTTGAGCCACTCCACTATTCTGTATTATTCAGTGCATATTTCTAGAGCACCTGAGACTGGGAAGATTGCCACTATGTGTCCAGCAGCAATGGTGTACACACAGTGTACTCAGAATCAGGATAAGCCCAGTCTAAGGAGGGCCTCCACTGCTGTGATGGATGTATAAAGGAGGAACCATACTCACACCTGGAATGGAGGTGGGACAAGGAAGAATAGGCAGAGAGACCTGAAGGTGCCCTCAATGTCCTTCCTCAGCCCCCATCTCAGGGTCCCTCAGAATCCTCTCCTTCCTGTCTAAGGGGAAAACTTCCCACAGGTTGATTCTGAGGCAAAGGCTGCGTCAGATCTGGGGATTCCCCGATCTCACAGGCCTCTTCGCACAGACTTTTCAGCCAGCAACAAGTGTCAATTTTGAGCCTTTTTCTGATTGACTAAAATCTCACTGGAAATGTTTTGCTTTGAGCTTCTGCCAGCTGTGTCTGCCTGACCCAGCTTTCTCTACAGTTGTCTACCCTGGCCGTATCCCTGCTGCATTATTCAGGGCATTCAGGCAGAAGAAGGCCAGAGAAGAAAGAACCTAGGTCAAGCATCCTTATTCAGAGTGTCTCACCTGAATCGCCTGCCCAGCCTCTGCGGGGGCAGAGCAATTACAGCATTTACCCCATGTAGGTAAATGGGCTAAAAAGACACTGCCATTAGTAGGGAGGGTCAGGGTTACAGTAGGGAGACTCTTTTCAAGAGACATCCTCTCTTCCTTCAGGACGGAAGAACAAGTCATGGACTCCTTTGTAGAATCAAGGGAGAAATCATCTTCCCTGGTCAGCATCTCTTGAAATTTGTGCTTGGTCAATGGAGTTGAATGTGAACATAGGAGTCATCCTGTCACCAGAAGGACCATCCAGGACCCTATCCTGCATTTACTTCAGGAATCAAGAATCACTGTGTATTCTGAAAGGTTCTGTGGCTTCCTTAATGCCAATGGTAATATAACTAGGAATGCTGCTCCCAGAATATTGTTTTCCTTTAATTAAAATTTATCAAGCAATTATCCCTAAATTTTTCAAAATCTTTGTGAAGCCACTTACATATTTCTTTTATATCAGCTTCTAGGTAACCAGTTATATATAAGAATTTTTCGTGGCACATATAAACTAGGTCCTTTCTCTTGGCACAAAGTTATCTCTTTAAAATCTTTCTAGAGAATCCGAAGAGCCACATCAGTAGCATTCAGGAGCTGTGTTCAGACAGTGGCTCCCACAAGCAAGTGGCCATGGGAAAACTCCAGGGTGGAAGTCAGGTAAGAATTGGAGTATAATGGAGGGTGAAGGAGTAGGAGCATGGGAAAAAGCTTTAGCAGGAAGATAGAAAATCAAGTGATACAAAGTATTTGGAACATTTGAGGGAAAATGAGGAATGTGGGTGATCTTGGCACAGAAGCCCAAACCTCACTAGTCCCATGGCTCCTCATGCTGTATGAAAATAGCCCCTGAAGACAGAAGACTGGGATGAAAACTAAGTTGCCTGCAGTGGATATGCTGATAGTGATATGAACAATGAGGCTTTGCTTCCTGATCTCTCTTTTCAGGTTCCTTCTTCCTGTCAATCTCCTCATCCACGCATCACCTCAGTTGGACCACTGGTGATTAAACCACCCAGAGCTAACCTATACATGTCACTCTTTCCAACACACCTCTACTTGTCTCTACTTCTCGTTCCTTAGTGATGCCTGGGATATTTCCAGAGACAGCTCTTCCCCCAGCCTCTAGATTAGCAGTCACCATGTTCCTTCATTCCCAGAAAAAAACTTAAATATCTGTCTCTGAGATCTTTATAATGTCTCCTTTTTCTATAAGTTCTTACCAGTAAAGAGAGGTCCTAATATTCAGCCACATAAAAATATATATAGTTCTTGAGTACTTAAACCCATATCCAAGTACTCAAGAACTCATGTGTCCAAGAACTCAGCTCAAGGCTATGGTTCATGCAAAACAGCAACATTAGCAGTAATATTTTGGGGAGAGTACTTTTATATCCTCAGATAGGAAAACTTAAGATATTCCATTTAAACCACAATGACACATCACCTCACATCTGTCAGAATGGCTATTATCAAAAAGACAAAAAGTAACAAGTGTTAAGGATATAGACAAAAGGAAGCATTTGTATGCTGTTGGTGGGAATGTAAATTAGTGCAACCATTATGGAAAACAATATGGAAGTTCCTCAAAAAATTAAAAATAGAAATATCATATGATGTAGTAATCCCACTTGCAGGATGTAGGCAAAGAATTTAAAATTAATATGTCAGAAATATACCTATACTCCTATGTTCCATGAAATATTATTCACAATAGTCAAGATATAGAATCAGCCTGTGTCATTCAACAGATGAGTAGATAAAGAAAATGTGGTATGTATACGCAATTATATCCCATTCAGGGCCAGGTGTGGTGGCTCACGTTTGTAATTCCAGCACTTTGGGAGGCCAAGGCAGGCAGATCACAAGGTCAGGAGATCGAGACCATCCTGGCTAACATGGTGAAACCCCATCTCTACTAAAAATACAAAAAATTAGCTAGGCGTGGTGGCGGACGCCTGTAGTCCCAGCTACTCGGGAGGCTGAGGCAGGAGAATGATGTGAACCCAGGAGGTGGAGCTTGCAGTGAGCCAAGATGGCGCCACTGCACTCCAGCCTGGGTAAGAGTGCAAGACTCCATCTCAAAAACAAAAACAAAAAAATCCTATTCAGGCTTTAAAAAGAAGGAAATCCTGTTGTAAGTCAAAAAGTGACTGAGGTAGGTCTCAATCAATTAAAGGTTTATTTTGCCAAGGTTGAGGAATACACCTGGGAAAAACACAAATCACAGGAGCATCTGGGATCCATGCTTTTGCCAAAGAGGGTTTTGAGAACTTCCATATTTCAAGGAGAAAGAGCAAGCAGGAGGGGAAGGAGACAAAAAAAGAGGAAGAGTGGGCCATGACACAAGTGGTTACATTCCTGAGTCTTTGATTAGCCTCAGTAAATCTACATTTTACTTGTGAAAAGAGAGTAGAAGAAAAAGTTGATTATAAGTTATCTTATGCTCAGTAAATCTACATTTTACATAAAATTAAGTAAACATGTGAAAAGAGGGAATGAGTAGAGGAAACAAGGTTATTACATGGGGTTGTGAAATTACCATTATCTGTTTGGGAACAAAAGGAAGACAGTCCTCAAAATTAACTTTCCCTTGGCATAGTGAGTTTGGGGTCCCAAGATTCTATTTTTCTTTCACACTGTTACTTGTGACAACATGCATGAACCTAGAGGACATTATGCTAAGTGAAATAAGCCAGACGTGGAAAGACAAGTAATGCATGATCTTATATGAGGAATCTAAAGAATCCCATTTTTGAATTGAATTGTTTCTTTTTTTTGTTTTATGTTCTAGAGTACATGTTGTAGGACATGCAGATTTGTTACATGAGAAAATGTGTGGCATGGCCATTTGATGCACCTATCAACCCATCACCTAGGTATTAAGCCCAGCATGCATGAGCTATTTATCCTAATGTTCTCCCTGCCCCTGCCCTTCACAGGCCCCAGTGTGTGTTGTTCCCCTCCCTATGGCCATGTGTTCTCATTGTTCAACTCCCACTTATTAGTGAGGACATGCAGTATTTGGTTTTCTGTTCCTGCATTAGTTTGCTGAGGATAATGGCTTCCAGCTCCATCCATGTCCCTGCAAAGGACATAATCTCATTCCTTTTTGTGGCTGCATAGTATTCCGTGGTGTGTATGTACCATATTTTCTTTATCTAGTCTATCATTGATGGACATTTAGGGTGATTCCATGCCTTTGTTATTGTGAATAGTGCTTCAATAAACATACACATTCACGTATCTTTATAATAGAATGATTTATAGTCCTTTGGGTGTATACCCAATGATATGGTTTGGCTGTGTCCCCACCCAAATCTCAACTTGAATTGTATCTCCCAGAATTCCCATGTGTTGTGGGAGGGACCCGGGGGAGGTAATTCAGTCATGGGGGCCAGTCTTTCCCATGCTATTCTCATAATAGTGAATAAGCCTCACAATATCCGATGGGTTTATCAGGGGTTTCTCCTTTTGTTCCTTCCTCATTTTCTCTTGCCGCAAGAGAAAATGAGGTGACTTTCATCTCCCACCATGATTCTGAGACCTCCCCAGTCATGTGGAACTGTAAGTCCAATTAAACCTCTTATTCTTCCCAGTCTCCGGTATGTCTTTAATCAGCAGTGTGAAACGAACTCGTATAGTAAATTGGTTCCAGGAGTGGGGTGTTTTTGAAAAGATACCTAAAAATGTGGAGGCAACTTTGGACTGGGTAACAGACAGAGGTTGGAACAGTTTGGAGGACTCCAAAGAGGATAGGAAAATGTGGGAAAGTTTGGAACCCCCTAAAGATTTGTTGAATAGCTTTAACAAAAATGCTGATAGTGATATGACCAATAAGGTCCAGGCTGAGGTGGTCTCAGATGGAGATGAGAAATTTCTTGGGAACTAGAGCAAAGGTGACTCTTGTTATGTTTTAGCAAAGAGACTGGTGGCATTTTGCCCTTGGCCTAGAGATTCGTGGAACTTTCAACTTGAGAGAGATGATTTAGGGTATCTGGCAGAAGAAATTTCTAAGCAGCAAAACATTCAAGAGGTGACTTGGGTACTGTTAAAAGCATTCTGTTTTAAAAGGGAAACAGAGCATA
>NW_012109441.1:502556-509959 GCF_000951045.1 Mandrillus leucophaeus | reverse complement strand
CAGCCTTGTAGTATAGTTTGAAGTCAGGTAGCATGATGTCTCCAACTTTGTTCTTTTTGCTTAGGATGATTGTCTTCCCTATATGGGCTTTTTTTGGCTCCATGTGAAGTTTTAAATAGTTTTTTCTAATTCTGTGAAGAATGTCAGTGGTAGTTTGACGGGAATAGCATTGAATCTACAAATTACTTTGGGCAGTATGGCCATTTTCTTGATATTGATATTTTGTATTCATGAGCATGGGGTGTTTTGTCCATTTGTTTATGTCCTCTCTCATTTCCTTGAACAGTGGTTTGTAATTCTCTTTTGTTAGCTGTATTCCTAGGTATTTATTCTCTTTGTAGCAATTGTGAATGGGAGTTCATTCATGATTTGGCTCTCTGCTTGTCTGTTGTTGGCGTATAGGAATGCTTGTGATTTCTGCACATTGATTTTGCATCCTGAGACTGCTGAAGTTCCTTATGAGCTTAAGAATATTTTGAACTGAGACAATGGGATTTTCTAGGATCTAGGATCATGTCATCTGCAAAGAAAGACAATTTGACTTCTTCTCTTCCTATCTGAATACGCTTTATTTCTTTTTCTTGCCTGATTGCCTTGGCCAGAAATTCCAATACCGTGTTGAATAGGAGTGGTGACAGTGGACATTGCTGTTTTCTGCATGTTTTTAAGGGAAATGTTTCTGGCTTTTGCCCATTCAGTATGATATTATCTGTGGGCTTGTCATAAGTGGCTCTTATTATTTTGAGGTATGCTCCTTCAATACCTAGTTTATTGAGAGTTTTTAACATGAAGTGATGTTGAATTTTTTTGAAGGCCTTTTCTTTGTCTATTGAGATGATCATGTGGTTTTTATCTTTAGTTCTGTTTATGTAATGAATTATGTTTATTGATTTTCATATGTTGAAACAGCCTGGTATCCTGGGGATGAAGGCATCCTGGGGCATCATGGGGGATAAACTTTTTGACGTGCTGGTGGATTCGGCTTGCCAGTATTTTATTGAGGATTTTTTTTATCAGGGTCCATCAGGGATATTGGCCTGAAGTTTTCTTTTTTTGTTGTAACCTCAGGTTTTGGTATCAGGATGATGCTGGCCTCATAAAATGAGTTAGGGAGGAGTCTCTCCTTTTCAATTATTTGGAATAGCTTCAGAAGAAATGGTACCAGCTCTTCTTTGTACCTCTGGTGGAATTCAGCTGTAAATCTTTCTGGTCCCAGGCTTTTATTTTTGTCCGTAGGCTATTTATTATGCCTCAATTCCAGAACTCGTTATTAGTCTATTAAGGGATTCAATTTCTTCCTGGTTCAATCTAGGGAGGGTATACGTGTCCAGGAATTTCTTTTAGATTTTTTAGTTTATATGCATAGAGGTGTTTATAGTATTCTCTGATGGTTGGTTGTATTTCCGTGGGGTCAGTGGTGATATCCCCTTTATCATTTTTTATTGTGTCTATTGGATTTTTCTATTATTCTTTATTGGTCTAGTTGGAAGTCTGTCTACATTATTAATATTTTCAAAAGACCATATTCCTGGATTCGTTGATTTTTTGAAGGGTTTCTTTGGTGTCTCCATCTTCTTCAGTTCCAGTCTGATTTTGGTTATTTCTTGTCTTCTGCTAGCTTCGGGGTTTGTTCTTGGTTCTCTAGTTCTTCCAGTTGTGATGTCAAGATGTCGTGAAGTTAGGAAGACTTGAAATCTTTCTAACTTTTTGATGTGTGCATGTAGTACTATAAAGTTCCCGCTTAACACTGCTTTAGCTGCATCCCAGAGATTCTGATACATTGTCTCCTTGTTCTCATTGGTTTCAAAGAACTTCCTGATTTCTGCATTAATTTCATTATTTACCCAGGAGTCATACAGGAGTAGGTTGTTCAATTTCCATGTAGTTGTGTGGTTTTGAGTGAGTTCCTTAATCCTGAGTTCTAATTTGATTTCACTATGGTCTGAGAGACTGTTTGTTATGATTTCAGTTCTTTTGCATTTGCTGAGGAGTGTTTTACTTCCAAATATGTGATCAATTTTAGAATAAGTGCCATGTGGCACCAAGAAGGACGTATATTCTGTTTTTTTGGGTGGAGAGTTCTGTAGACATCTATCAGGTCCACTTGATCCAGTGCTGAGGTCAAGTCCTGAATATCTTTGTTAATTTCCTGTCTCAAAGATCTGTCTAATATTGACAGTGGGGTGTTAAAGTCTCCCACTATTATTGTGTGTGAGTCTAAGTATCTTTATAGGTCTCTAAGAATTTGTTTCATGAATCTGGGTGCTCTTGTGTTGGGTGGATGTGTATTTAGGTTAGTTAGCTCCTCTTGTTGAATTGAACCCTTTACTATTATATAATGCTCTTCTTTGTCTTTTCTGATCTTTGTCAGTTTAAAGTCTGTATTGTCAGAAACTAGGATTGCAACCCCTGCTTTTTTTCTGCTTCCCATTTGCTTGGTAGATTTTCCTCCACTCCTTTATTTTGAGTGTATGCGTATCTTCGCACATGAGATGGGTCTGTTGCATACAACACACTGATGAGTCTTGACTCTTTGTCTGGCTTGTCATTCTGTGTCTTTTAATTGAGGCATTTAGCCTATTTATATTTAAGGTTAATATTGTTATGTGTGAATTTGATCCTGTCATCATGATGCTGTCTGGTTGTTTTGCAGACTTGTTTATGTAGTTGCTTCAAAGTGTCATTGATCTGTGTACTTTAGTGTGTTTTTGTAGTGGCTGGTAATGGTTTTTTTCCTTTCCATATCCAGTGCTTCCTTCAGGAGCTCTTGCAAGGTAGACCTGGTGGTGACAAATTCTCTCAGCATTTGCTTGGCTGAAAAGGATTTTATTTCTCCTTTGCTTATGAAGCTTAGTTTGGCCAGATATAAAATTCTGGGTTGGAAATTCTTTTCTTTAAGAATGTTGAACATTGGCCCCCAATCTCTTCCGGCTTGTAGGGTGTCTGCTGAGAGGTCTGCTGTTCGTCTTATGGGCTCCCCTTTATAGGTGACCTGGCCTTTCACTCTGGCTGCCCTTAACATTTTTTCCTGCATTTTGACCTTGGAGAATCTGATGATTATGTGTCTTGGGGTTGATACTCTCATGGAGTATCTTACTGGGGTTCTCTGAATTTCCTGAATTTGAATGTTGGTCTGTCTTGCTAGTTTGGGGAAGTTCTCCTGGGTGATATCCTGAAGTATGTTTCTCAACTTAGGTCATTCTCCCCATCTCTTTCACACATCCAATCAGTCATAGCTTCAATGTTTTTCACATAATCTCATAGTTCTTGGAGGTTTTGTTCATTCCTTTTCATTCTTTTTTTCTGTAATATTGTCTGCCTGTCTTATTTCAGTAAGATAGTCTTTAAGTTATGAGACTCTTTCTACTGCTTGGTCCATTTGGCTACTGATACTTGTGGTTGGCTTGCAGAGTTCTTGTGTTGTGTTTTTCAGTTCCATCAAGCTATTTATGTTCCTCTCTAAACTAGTTATTCTGGTTAACTGGTTAACAGCTCCTGTAATGTCTCATCATGGTTCTTAGCTTCTTTGCATTGGGCTGAAACATAACTCCTTTTGCTCATTGAAGTTTATTATTACCCACTGTCTGAAGCCTACCTTTGTCAAGTCATCCATCTCAGCTTCAGCCCAGTTGTGTGCCATTGCTGGAGAGGTGTTGCAATCATTTGGAGGATAAGGGACACTCTGGATTTTTGTATTTTCACATTTGTTGTTGACTTTTTCGCATCTTTGTGGGTTTATCTACCTTTAATCTCTGAAAATGCTGACCTTTGGTTCGGGTTTTTGTGGGGTCTTTTGTTGTTGTTGTTGTTGTTGTTGTTGTTATTGTCACTATTGTTACTTTCTGATTATTTTTCTTTTAAAAGTCAGGACCCTCTTCTGCAGAGCTGCTGTGGCTTGCTGGGAGTCCACTCCAGACCCAACTCACCTGGGTCCCTCCCGCACCTGGTGGTGTCACCAGTGGAGGCTGCAGAACAGCAAAGATGGCTGCTTGCTCCTTTCTCTACCAGTACTCCATCCCAGGGCACTGACCTGATGCTGGTCAGAACTCTCCTGTATGAACTGTCCAGCAACCCCTGTTGGGAGGTCTCACCTAGTCAGGAGACATGGGATCATGGGATCAGGTACCAGCTTAAGGAAGCACTCTGGCTGCCCATTGGTGGAGCAGGTGCACTATGCTGAGGATAATCCCCCTCCTCTGGATTGCCAGGCTCTTCAGAGCCAACAGGCACGAAAGAGTAAGTTTGCTGCACTGTGGAGACTGTGGCCACCCCTCCCCCCAGAGGATGGACAGCCACAGCTTCCACAGTTTATGAACAGAGTTCTGTCCATAAACCCCTAGCTGGAGTTGCTGAAATTCCTGCAGAGAGGCCCTACCAAGTGAAGAGGGACGGATCCAGATCCCACCTAAAGAAGCAGTCTGGCCATGATCTGCCACAGCTGCTGTGCTGCACTGTGGGGAGTTCCTACCAGTCTAAACCATTCAGTCTCCCCAGCACTGGGACCGGAAAATGGCCAACTAGAGCCTCAGTGATGGCAGCCATGCCTCCCCCTAGGAACTCAGTTGTTTTAAGCAGTCCGCAACTTGCTGCCACTGGCCACAACCCCAGCAGCCACTAAGAGTCTGCACAGTTCTGCGCTTGGGACCCAAGGCTCTGGTGGCATGGGCTCACAAGGACATCGCCTGACCAGGAGTATAGATCAGGCTATACAGATCCATGGAAAAAGCATGGTTTCCCTGGTTCCCTGATGGGGTAGCACAATCACCCACCACCTCCCTTGGCTGGGGTGGGAGTTCCCCTTACCCCTTGCGACTCCCAGGTGGGCTGTTGCTCCACCCTGCTTTTCTTTACTCTCTGTGGGTTGTGCCAACTGCCTAGTCAATACCAATGAGAAAACCTGGATACCTCAGCGGAAGGTACAGCGTTCACTTGCTGTTTCCATTCTCCTCGGTGGGAGCCACAGACCAGAGCTACTTTTAATCAGCATTCTTGGCCCCTCCCTTGTTTTTTATTGTTGGGTTTTAGAAGTTCTTTACAAATCCTGGATTTTTTTTAAGAGACAATGTCTTTCTATCTTGCCTACTTGCCTAGGCTGGTCTTGAACTCCTGGGCCTAAGTAACGCTCCTGCCTTAGCCTACCAAGTTGCTGGGATTACAGGTATGAGGCACCGTGCCTGACTATATTTTGGATATTGATCTCTTATGAGATATGCTATTTGTCAATATCTTCTTTCATTCTGGTGATTACCATGTTTACTCTAATGAGACTGTCCTTTCGTGCACAGAAGTTTTAAAGTTTTTATGTCACATTTATTGAAGAGAAAGTTCAAGACATGATATAGAAGAGTAATAGGAACATGTTTGTCCATATAGTTGCCATTCAACTAAATTAATTGATTTCTGTAATGTGCCATTTGGGGCAAAAACAATAACATTGTAGAATCTTTCCAAGAGATTCACTTTCTATTTTCAAAGACCAACAATTCCACCCAAGTGAATTACTGAATAAGCATCCTGACTGGTCTCCTTGCCTCTACTTTATAATGCAAGCATCGCTCATAAATCCAAGTTAATCTCTCTGAGTGTTAGTTCCTTCAAATGCAAAATGAGAATATCTATTCTATGGAGTAATGCTGAGTATTAAATGAAATGGCAAATATAAAGTACCAAAAACAGTGTTGAACACATAGTAGAAAATAATAATAATTTTTAAAGATTTGTAATATATTTTTATATAAATAGTTTTGGGGGTATAAATGACTTTTTGTTACATGGATAAATTGTATAGTTGTGAAACTTGAGATTTTGGTGCACCTGTCACCCAAGTAGCATAAATTGTACTCAATATGTAGTTTTTTATCCTTCACCCCCATCCCATCCTTCCCTCTTCTGAGTCTCCAGTGTCCATTTTACCAGTCTGCAAGCCTTTGTGTACCCATAGCCTAGCTCCCACTTGTAAGTGAGAACATATGGTATTTGATTTTCCTTTCCTGAGTTAGAAGTTTCAAATTTTGATGAAGTCCAATTTATGTATTTTTTCTTTTCTTGTCTATGTCTTTGGTGTTATGTCCAGGAAATCATAGCCTAATCAAATGTCATAAAGATTTTCCTTTATATTTTTTTCTAATAGTTTGATAGTTTTAAGTTTTATATTTAGGTCTTTGATTCATTTTGAGTTCATTTTGTCTGTGATCTAAGGTAATAATCCAATTTCATTCTTTTGCATGTGGACTTCAGTTTTCCCAGCACCATTGTTAAAAAGGCTGTCCTTTCCTTAATTAATGGCCTTTGCACCCTTGTTAAAAGTCGTTTGACAATATATGTCAAGATAATTTCCTGGTTTTGATATTGTACTTCAGTTATATAAGATGTGACAATTGGAGAAAACTGGATGAAGGGTATAGAGAATCTTTCTGTACTATCTTGGTAACTTCCTCCAAATCTATAATTATTTCAAAATACAACATTGAAAAACAAAGTCAACCAAAATTACATGTTTATTTAAAAAGAAAACCAATTCCATAAGATACCTAATAAATATTACCCAAAGTGAAATACTGACAGAAAAGAAGAGTGAGAGGAAAAAAACAAAACAGTGTCCATAAGCTGTAGCACCGTATCAAATGGCACTATATTTTTGCCTGAAAAGTGTTAAAACACTTATTTATTTATTTATTTATTTATTTTCTTTTTTTTTAGATTAAGTGACAATTTATTGTCCTACTTTTTTTTTTAAATGAACAGTAACCTGGAGTTATAATATGATTGTCTGGAATCAGAAACAATGTCATGATAATATTGGTGGAAATATATCTTCAAAATATTAATAATACTAATAAAATTAGAACAATAAAGAAGAACAAAGATCAGAAATAGAACATGGCTGGTTCAAATGGGAAAACTTAAGATTTGAAGTGATATGAGCCAGAGTTGATCTGAGACAACTGTGGGAGACCTGAGACCAGTTCTGCCATTGCTTCTTCTGCTGCTGTGTTCTTGGCCAATAGCAATTTCTTCATCATTCTTAGCTGCCATTTCCTCTCCAAAATGAAGATACTAGATTAGAAAAGTATGTATGTATGTGTGTGTGTAGGTAGGTAGGTATGTATGTATGTATGTATGTATGTATTTCAGACAGAGTCTTGCTCTGTCGCCCAGGCTGGAGTGCAGTGTCGCAGTCTCGGCTCACTGCAACCTCCGCCTCCTGGGTTGAAGCATTCTCCTGCCTCCGCCTCCAGAGTAGCTGGAATAACAGGTGTGCACCACCACACCTGGCTAATTTTTCATTTTTAGTAAAGATGGCATTTCACCATGTTGCCCAGGCTGATCTTGAACTCCTGACCTCAAGTGATCTGCCTGCCTCGGCCTCCCAAAGTGCTGGGATTACAGGCCTCAGCCACTGC
>NW_012109441.1:498001-500909 GCF_000951045.1 Mandrillus leucophaeus | reverse complement strand
CTATTAAGAAGATAATCCTTGTTGACTGTTGACTGTAGTGCTGGTTGTTGAGCCCATGCATATTTCTTTTCCCTTCATTAGAGGAGGACTACGGTTGATAGCCATTCTCATGAGAGATGCCTCAGGAACAAATTAGAGGAAATACAATGATAATCTTTTAGTACTTTTATGCATGGTAATGACTATCAGTAGACACTAAAACAATCACAATCCAGCAAGGACAGGGTAAATAACAGTATAGACCCTTCTGGAATAGTTGTCTCTGTCACTCAAACAGAAAAACAAACTATACTAAATTCAGAAGATGAGGGGAATCAGGAGTTGCTTGTGAAGGAGGGAGTTGAATATTAGTTACAGTCATATTGACAACATAGTGGACACTAGCAAATTTCACTAACCATCTTGCCTTAATCTTCTAGATCACAATTGACCACTCTTCCTGACTTCCCTATTTGAAGAAAAATTAAAGTATGTTAATTTTCACAGGAAAAAAAAAATGAGAGGCACCCTATTGGAGTATGGCAGCTTGGATCCCTGAATAACCAGCTGGAGAAGAGCTACTCACAAATCATCATTATCTTCCTACTATTACATTAGTGAGTTATAAACTTCTACTGTATTTCAACCATCATATACTTTCAAGTCCAGTTATTGTAGCAGTCTGGCCTATTCTAATTAATATAAAAAGAAGAAAAAATAGTTGTAGAAAAAAATTAAATGGAGAATATAACTATTTTAATGGTTTCTCCTGAGCTAGACCTACTTGAAATGGTCCTCATTTTTGTTTTAGTATTACCAGAGATGTAAGACAGAATCTCATGAAAATATTCAAGCTGGTGGATGGTGCCAAATTAGGCAACTAGGTTGTGTGTCTGGAATTCAAACCATATAAGTCCTCCCTGCCCACCTTTCATCCTATCCTTTATAGTATAGCCTGTTTCTCACATATTGCCCCATAAGTCAATATCAATCAAACCAATTTTTATTATCCTGAAAGCACCTATGGAAATACTACCCTTTTTAAAGTTAAATATGAGCACTCTGCTTCATGCTCTTTTACTGATATTCAGAACTGTACAAATCTATATTCTTTACATTTGTGGGAAATTATTATATTGTAGATGAGCCTAAAATATTCTGTGAATCAAAACTCACTATAACAAGTTGTAAAGAACAGCTTTAGTTGAAAGTGAATACATGAAACTAGCAGCCCAAACACTCAAAGCAAGAAGAATAATAACTAAGTGACCACAAAGGAAATTTTTTAAATCACATGCCTGGCTCTTGCAGGTGGAGAAGGTTGTCTTGCCCAAAGGAAGCGGTTACTAGACCAGAGTGTAACCAAATATGGGGTGCTGCTTTAAAAAAAAAAAAAGATTCACAGAAGTTGTGCTTACGTTAAACCACTAAATACTTTCCTCTGCAGCCAATGAGAAGGAGTGAAGCAGCATCACTTGTCTCTGGCAGACTAAGCCAATAAGTCTGTTACAGAAAAAATATCACTTAAAAGAGCAATAAACATAGAAAATATCAAAGCAGTCTACTAGTCATGTGTGCAATCCACAGAAAAGAATAGAAGTTTACTTAAGAAGAGAAAAGTTTGATAAATAAAAGTACTACATTCTTGAACAGGACAATTTGTGTCAATTCTCCAAACAAAATACATAGACTTTGTGATGCTTTAATCTAAATATCAATAAGATAATTTTGTTAACAAAATGTTTCTAATTTTTTTCAAGAGTAATAAATGTACGAAATAACTATTGATAAAAATGAGGGGGAGTTGCTCTAGTAGATGCTTACAAATAATTATAAAGCTAAACAATTAAAACATGTTTATATTGCCATCAAAAAAAAAAAGACAACTGTAGAACAACATTGATTGCACAGAAGCAGATCCAAATTTATGTTATGATCAGTGAGATTGAAATTGTATTTATAGTAGTCCCCCCTTATTCACAGGGGATACATTGCAAGATCCCACAGTAGATGCCTGAAGCCACGGATTGTACCAAACCCTATGTGGACTATGTGTTTTCATACACATACAAACCTATGATAAAGCATAATTTATAAATTATTCACAGTCATAGATAAACAAAAACTAATAAGAAAATAGAACAATTATAACAATGTATGGTGATAAAAGTTATGTAAATGGAGTCCCTCTCTCTTTCTCAAAATGTCTTATTGTACTGTACTCACCTATTTTCAAACTGTGATTAACCACAGATAACTGAAACTATGGAAAGTGAAACTGAAACTATGGAAAATGGGGCTACTGTATTATATTTCTAGAAGTTGCTAAACCTTTGAGAAAATTTTGAGATGGGAGATAACCATATTTTGAAGAAGCTTCCAGTGTTATACTTTATATTCTTCATTTCTTTGAGGCACAGAAGAACCCACTCCACTCTTTTGGAGTCAATCCAGGTTTGTGGGGTAAAGGACTGTAGCTAATGAGGATTGGAAGTCAGAGAGATATAAGGGATTAGGCGGCAAGTTTTTGAAATATACTTTAACAACATGGCACCTATATGGAATGGAAGAGAAAGCAGTATGGTGGTGAGGAAACTGGTGAGTGAAGACCTTCTCAGGTGAAATTTTTAGGAGAAGAAGGTGTTTTAATAGAATTTTAAACCATTTTCCTTGGTATTAGAAACACAATTTTAATTCAGTGTCTTTCAAGAGATTGCAATAATGGTTTGAAGTGTTTTAAATGGTGCACTGGGAAGTTCACTCTTGCTTGTTAAGGAATGCCACATTACAACTGCTTTCAAGAACAGAGCAAGTTATCCTAAATTTATGTTGGATAAATTTTTAAAATGTAGTACTTAATAAAAGCAGACTTTTAATTCAGTGGAATGAAGGAAATTTACTAAAATTTATGTTGGGTCTATTGGTTATT
>NW_012109441.1:484263-493016 GCF_000951045.1 Mandrillus leucophaeus | reverse complement strand
AAAAAAAAAAAAAAAAAAAAATATTGTTAGACTATATTTTTTAATCATCATAAATACAATCACAAGTTAAATGAAAAATCAATAATTAATATATGAAATGTATATCAGTTTTTAAGCATTGCACTATGTTAAAAGAAAGTGCTTATGGTACAGTAGGTAAACCTTAAATGGGCAAAATATATTGTATTAGTTTTCTAGCCACTGTCAGAGGAAATTAGTACAAATGCAGAAGCTTAGAATAAAACCCATTTATTATATCAGTTTTCTAAGTCAGAAGTCTAGGAGCTCAGCTGGACTTTCTGCTTAGGATGTCACAAGACCCAAGTCACAGAGGCATTGTCATTCTCATCTGAGTTTTGGGTCCTCTTCCAAGCTCACTGCCTGTTGGCAGAATTCATTTTCACATATGACTGAGGTCCACGTTTTCAAGCTGTCAGCCAGCACTCACTATCAGCTCCTACTGGCCACTCTCAGGTCCTTGCCACATGACCTTCTCCATCTTCAAAGTCAGCAAGAGATAATGTTTCTCACGTCCAATCTCCCTCTTTAGGAAAAGTTCAGTCCCTTTCAAAGCTCACCTGATGAGGTCATGCTCACCCACAAAATCTCCCTTTTGTAAGACCAACTATAGTCAACCCATAATCCAGTCACAGTAGTGATTATTCCATCATATTTGCAGGTTCTACCGACAGTCAAAGCAAATGAGTTTTAGAAGGAATGTACAACAGGAGATGATAGGTATTCTTAGGGGCCATCCTCAAATTTTATTTGCCATATTCACCCCTCTGACTACCAGTAATTCAGGTCCCTCTCAAATGGAAAATATATTAACCCCTTCCCAAGGTCTCCCCAAAATCTCATCCAATTACAGCCTCAGGTCAAGTCTAACATCCTATCTAAATCTTGTTAGTTCAAAGACCAATTTCTCACCACCTTCATACCAATTACTGGACCTGGAGGTGTGAGACTCAGGAACTTGACAGAATGTCCAGTTATAACTGCTGACAGAGTCATGAAATGGGTTTATTAATATCTTATCCAGGAGACCAAGTATGTAAATGTCATTGAATCCCTGGGGATAGAGACAGGGAAGAACAGGAATCTGATGACATTTACAGTCATTTAACTATAAAGGCCGGGTGCTGTTTTTTTTTAACCCACAACTAACTTTGCTGGCAGGTCACTGAGAAGACACACCTAAGGGCCCCTTCTTCACCAAGATGGAAATAAAAATGAAGTCATTAATATTAGTGTCATCTGTACTCAACTTATTTATTTCATATACTTACATAATATATACCAGAATATTTTATAAAATTAATTTTGTCTTCAATGAATTTATATTCTAGATGTTGATTTCACTGTTTTAATCCATTTTCTGTTGATTGTAATAGAATACTTGAAACTGAGTAATTTATAGAGAAACATTTATTTCTTTTTTTTTTTTTTTTTCTTTCTTTTTTGAAATGGAGGCTCACTTGCTCTGTTGCCCAGGCTGGAATGCAGTGGCACAGTCTCAGCTCACTGAAATCTCCACTTCCCAGATTCAAGTAATTCTCCTGACTCAGCGTCCAGAGTAGCCTGAATAACAGGCATGTGCCACCACACCCAACTAATTTTTGTAGTGTTAGTAGAGATGGGGTTTCACCAGGTTGGCCAGGCTGGTCTCAAACTCCTGACCTCAAGTGATCCACCCACTTTGGCCTCCCAAAATGCTGGGATTACAGGCATGAGCTACCACACCTGGCCTAAAATTTATTTCTTCTAGTTCTGGAGACTGGGAAGTCCGAGAGCATAGTGCCAGCATCTTGTAAGTGCCTTCTTGCTTGTGGGAACCCCCTGCAGAGTTTTGATGCAGTTCAAGGCATCACATGACAAGGGGACAAAGAGGGTTAACTCAAGTATCTCTTTCTCTTATCAAGCCTTAATACTCCATCCTTATGACCTCATCTAATCCTAAGTACCTTCCAAAAGGTTCTGCCCCTGAAATATCATAGTCTGATTTTCTACCCTGTGAATACTGTTACAATGGGGATTAAGTTTCAGCATGAGTTTTAGAGGGGACAAACATTTAAGCCATAGCATTTCACCCCTGCCCTCCCCCACAAAACTCATATCTTTCTTCTTTGCAAATACATTCATTCCATCCTCAGAGCCCTAAAGTCCTAACTTGTTCTGGTATCAACTCAGAAATCCAAAAAAAAGGTCCTATCTGTGAGCCTGTGAAATTAAAACCAGTTACCTACCTCCAAGATATAATGCTGAGACAGGAGAAATAGGCCAGAAGAAAGGAGTTACAGGCCTCAAGGAAATCTGAAACCCAACAGGAAAGACATTCAATTTTAAAGCTGGAAATAATATCTTTTGAGTCCATGTCCTTCATCCTGAGCACACTGGGGGCAGGAGTTGGTCCCTCAAGGCCTCTGGCAGTCTTGCCCCCATGGGTTTGGTGGTTGCAGCCCACATGTGGCTGTTCTCATGGATTACAGTCAGGCGCCTTGTCTTTTCCAGGCTCTCATTGCATGTTGGTAGTTCTCCAGTTCTGGAGTCTCGGTGGCAGTCCTGCTGAAGCAGTGTCATTGTCTGGGGTAATACATGAGGTTTATTGTCCCACAGCCATGGAAAACTAGGACACGGACACACCAGAGTGAGGTTAGGAGTGCAAGTTTAATAGGTGAAAGAAAGAGAAAAGCTCTCTGAGCAGAGGGTCTTGGAAAAAATGGGTAGCCAGTTCTGTGGTGAAATGCATGGAGGTTTATAGACTAGCTTGAAAAGGTGGCGTCTGATTTACATAGGGCATGAAAGATTAGTCGGATCAGGTGTGCCATTTGCACAGCACGTGAAGAAGCTGGCTGCCCCACCCTAATATTATATTATGCAGATGGGTTCTCTACCTTGCTGGTGCCATGTTGCCTTCTTTTTTCTCTAAATGTGGTGACAAAGAAAAGGGAAGATGGAGCCTCCACATTGAACATGCCTTTTCTATTGGCACAGCTGCCAACATTCACCCATGCGAGCATCCAGCTTCCTTATCTATGTCTGCAGCTCTATTTTCTGGCTGCTCTTTGTTAGAAAAGAAATGATTTCGAAGCTGCATTTTGTTAAAAGGGAAACCCTGCTGAGAACCCTCTTACCCTCACTGTCTAAATGTTATTTTTCTTTTTTGAGTTAGAGTCTTGTCCTGTCGCCCAGGCTGGAGTGCAGTGGTGCAATCTCAGCTCCCTGCAACCTCCATCTCCAGGGTTCAAGCAGTTTTCCTGTCTCAGCCTCCCAGGTTCCTAAGTAGCTGGGATTACAGGTGTGCACCACCACACTCGACTAATTTTTGTATTTTTAGTAGAGATGGGGTTTTGCCATGTTGGCCAGGCTGGTCTCAAACTTCTGACCTTGTGATCCATCTACCTGGGCCTCCCAAAGTGCTGGGATTACAGGTGTGAGCCACCGTGCCCAGCCTCTGCCTAAATAATTTTTTTAGCTCCTTTATCATATTTCCCCTCTCAGGAGTGGTAACCCTAACTGCTGTTAGGGGACATTGGACAATTACTCTTTCTGGCTACTTCCTGCTATAAAGGGGAACCATGTGAGGAATAGCAGCCAGGGCTCCCCCTGGGGTTGATGTAAGGGTCCTCAGAAGAATGGCATGTCCATGTGTGGTTCCATCTGCAGCACCATTTGGAGTTCAATAGCTTCTAGGAGAGAAGAGATAAATTTTACAAGAAAGTTTAGAACACAGGGTTCGAATATGAGTATTGAGATTACCATTATTAGTGGGAGTGCTATATGCCACAACCATGAGAGTGGAGTTTGTTTGATACCTCCTAGCCGGTTCAATGAGTTGTAATACTGGTTTGCCTCCACCAGATGTTGCTGTACTTTACCAGAAACGTTAATATAAAAGTAATATTCTTTTTAGGATAAGTGGCATTGCATTGGGTGGCTAGAGTAACTTTAGTGTTAACTTTGGCTAAATTTTCCCTGTAATTATTAATCGTTTTACAACTTACATAGAACATCTATGACATGCTTCAACTTTCTGACTTGTCCTAAACATCCCTCTTTTTAAACAACCAACTGTTTTCTTTAGGACAAGAATTTACCATACAAGGTCCTTTCTTATATAAAATCTCTTTTCTTTATAACCTTCTTTGCATAGCTGGGGTCCACAGTTGATATCATAGGAACTAAAAGGTTTGACATATTACCAAAGTCAATAAAAAATCCTAGCAGACTCAGTAATAGTAAAACCTTCATGGCTATTTCTTGTTGGTAACTATTATCCTTGCTATAAGGATAATAATTAAGCAAAATACTATGGCGATTGAGATTTTTTGTCCAATATTCCACTGTGGGGGTGCTACCATATAGAGTCCTACTGCAAACAGTAGAGTGAGTATAACAGTTCCTGTAAGGGTGGTGTAGTAGATAATGTCCATCTAAAATTTTACTCACCAAGATATAGAATTTCCCTTTGGGGGTCTATGAAGTTATAAATGTAATCCCATGGATAATCAAAATATCCCTGCAAATATGCATTAAAAAGAAGTTCTAATATCTGGCGATGAATCTCAAGAGGAAAAGTAGAAATGGCTGAAAGCATCTGATAAGGTAGGGATCGGACTTGGTAGGATGAGTAGCCTTCAGTCATTTACTTAACTTTTATGATTTTTAGCTTAAGATCTCCTATTTCTTCGCATTGATATCCAGGATGTTTCTCTAGGCTGTCAGGGTTGCTTCCTCATCTTTCCAGGCTTTGACTCAAGTGTGATGTATCCAGTAGTTGATACCTGTAACTTTTACAACCAAGGTGGCTGAAAGGAGAATGGTGTAAGGCCCTTCCTGATTTGAGCTTAGGGAAAGAGAGGGAGAAAGGGAAGCTTTTACCAATACCAAATACAGGACTCCTCCACAGTAACAGCAGTTTGAGTTCCTGGAGCTGGGAGTTTGAGCCACAGGACCTATCAGTCTTGTCGGACCATTTGTGGGACTGGTTCTGAACCTGGTGACCTCCATCTCTAGGGGCCGTCCAATCTCCAGTGGTCCCCACCGCAGGTTGAACAGGGGACCACATATAAACATTGGGCCAGAAACCTGTTTTTATGAATAAAACTTTACTAGAACACATCCATATTATTTTAATTATAAGTTGTCTATGGCAGCTTTAGCTCTACAATAACAGAATTGAATAATTGTGAAAGAAACTGTATAACCTGAAAACCTAAAATAATTTCTATCAGTCCTGAAGAAATATTTGCTGACCTCTGATTAGGCAATCAACAAAACAACAAGATGATTTATAACATTTGGTGATTTTCACAGTGTAATCCTCCCACTGTAGCCAGTTGCAAGTTATCAATCTGCTCTCACTGAGTGCAGAGTTGGGAAGAGATATGCAGTACATCACCCTTAAACAACATTTCCAATACACATTTACAATAGATGCAAATGATCTCAAGAGCTAGAACGATTATAACATGTGGCAAAATAATTAAGAAGCAATGAGGTTTTAGTATGTATCTCTTTTATTTTTAACATTAATTGTAAGTTTATACAATTTAATTTTTAATAATGGCTATGCTTAACAACTGATTTGAAAATTCATAGAACAATTGACTCTCGCAAGTTTGTAGGAGCTGGCTCCAGCACATCACTGCATGTCTGCTTGGAATAATTCTAGTTTCTTTAGTGTGTTGTATCCTCTTCCAGAATCTTTGTGAAATATTATGTTGCAGCTTCCACTCACAGCTGTAGCTGGGATTTCCCTCTTTGTTTTTTATATCTACAGATCTTCCTTCTTGAATCTTTAGCTTTTCTGTGTATTTTATTGTAATAATTTTCTAGCATTTTATGTATTTAGTGTAGATAGAGGTATTCCCCAAAAGATCTCATGTTATAATATTGATGGGTAGCCTGATTTCTTGCATTTCTACCACTCATTCCCCACTCTAAAAATTAAATTCGTGTTGTTGCAGAAAATACCTGGTTCTTGTCACACAATCAGGAAAATTTAGGCACACGGACACACTGAAAAGTGAGTAGAACAGGGTTTATTGGGTGAAAAGGAAAAAAAGAAAGAGGAACTCTCCGCAAAGCCAGAGGGAGTCACAGGGGAGTGGGCCCCCACCTTACAGACTGAACAGCAGGCCACCACACAGGAACTAAAGAGGTCAGGCTCTTCCCCTCTGCACAAAGTGGGAACTTCCCATGGCTCCACCCCATGCTCCCAGTGCTCAGGTGGGTCGGAGATTCTGCAGGGACCTCCCACTTATCTGCCTCCTGTATCTGTCAGTGTTTTATACCTCACCCTGAAGGGATAAAATTGTTATTGAACACTATAGATAGAAGTTATTGGTGTTTTCTGACATGGCCTCACTGAATGCAGAGTTGGGAAGAGATATGCAGTACATCACCCTTAAACAACATTTCCAATACACAATAGATGCAAATGACCTCAAGAGCTAGAACGATGTCACCAGGTTCAGAACCAGTCCCACAAATGGTTCGACAAGACTGATGGGTCCTGTGGCTCAAACTCCCAGCTCCAGGCCTCATGGTAGCAGGTACTAGGATTTCATGCTTCTATCAAGGGACAACTACTCAGGTTTTGGCCCTGACAGCAAGTGGGACATTTTGGAAGGAGGAAAGTAGTTGGAAGTTGGGTTTAAATTTGTATCAGTCAGGTTCCTGGCAGGAAAAGGATGGCAAACTCAAATTTGCTAATTTGAGGGGAGTTTTAATAAAAATTCTATTTACAAAGCTATGATCATCAGACCGTAGGCAAACAATAGGGATAGAGAGGTAACCTGGGCTAGGGCGAGCAGGTAACAGGTGTCCTGTTACAACCTCAAGCCTGACGAGATGAAGGAAGAAAGTGATGAGGGGGCCCTGGAGTCAGAGAGTGCTGTGCCGAGAGAGTCATCTGACAGCATATGTGACCCTCTGGTTGAATAAAACTGCCAGCCTTCTATGACCTGCCCAGAGATGGAGTGTGGAGAAAATTAGCCCACTTCCTTCCTTTCCTCTGATCCCCTGATTATGCTCTTCATTGCTTATATCAAACTAGAAGCCAGGAGGTAATCCATACAGGTCAGCTGCTGCTAGGAGCACAGAGTAAGGAAGAGAAGAATGGGAAATAAATATAAAGGACTAAATGGAAGAACTGTGGTTGGGATGGGGAGCATGGAAACTAGGAGAAAAATGGTCACAGGTTGGAAGGGGAGAGTCAGGTGTTATAAACTCAAATCCATCAGTTGAATGGTTTTTCCTATTTTTGGAAGTTCAAAATCAAGGGTGATTTGGGAAGGAAGCTTATTATGCACTGACTGGACTTTAGGACTATGTGTATTAAAATAAAAGTCATGGCTGTTTGTACAGAGTCAAATGTACCCCAATATCCTTTCCCCTTCCCCTTCTTTCCATCATCTTTTTTTTTCTCTCCTCCTCCTCCTCCTTCTTCTCTTTCTGTCCTGTATATACATCTAAGGTGCAAAGATTTTGAATGACCCTAATGCTTGTTTCATTCCTCACTGTCATCATTGGTCCAAGCTTATTTTTTTATTTTAATTTTAATTTTAATATTAATTTTTTTTTTAAATAGAGTCTTGCTCAGTCGCCCAGGCTGGAATGCAGTGGCGCAATCTCGGCTCACTGCAACCTCCATCTCTCAGGTTCAAGCGATTCTCCTGCCTCAGTGTCCTGAGTAGCTGGAATTACAGGTGCATGCCACCACGCCATGGTAATTTTTGTATTGTTTTAGTAGAGACAAGGTTTCAGCATGTTGGCCAGGCTGGTCTCAAACTCCCGACTTCAGGTGATTCACCCGCTTTGCCTCCCAAAGTGCTGGGATTACAGTTGTGAGCCACCTCGCCAGGCCAGTTTATTATTTTTAATTTGTTTTTTGTTTGTTTTCAATAATGTAATAGGCACTGGTGAATCTACCACCTGGCACGTAGATGAGAATGTGGACAATAGCTTTATAATATACTCAACTCTATTCGATCAAGCTTACTAATTGTGTTTTTTAGATTTTTTTTTACATTAAATATATATATTTTTTATTTGCCAATTATACCTCAGTAAAGCTGGAGAAAATATCTCCTTCATAAACCATAAAGACAAGAGTCTGAAAGAATTATTATTTTTTAGAAGGTGAACACATTTCCTTCTCCTTTTTATTTATTATACTTTAAGTTTTAGGGTACATGTGCACAACATGCAGGTTTGTTACATATGTATACATGTGCCACGTTGGTGTGCTGTACCCATTAACTCATCATTTACATTAGGTATATCTCCGAATGCTATCCCTCCCCCCTTCCCCCACCCCACGACAGGCCCCAGCGTGTGATGTTCCCCTTCCTGTGTCCAACTGTTCTTGTTGTTCAATTACCACCTATGAGTGAGAACATGCGGTGTTTGGTTTTTTGTCCTTGCAGTAGTTTGCTGAGAATGATGGTTTCCAGCTGCATCCATGTCCCTACAAAGGACATGAGCTCATCTTTTTTATGGCTGCATAGTATTCCATGGTGTATATTTCTTAATCCAGTCTATCACTGACGGACTTTTGGGTTGGTTCCAAGTCTTTGCTATTGTGAGTAGTGCTGCAATAAACATACCTGTGCATGTGTCTTTATAGCAGCATGATTTAGAGTCCTTTGGGTATATGTGTCTTTATAGCAGCATGATTTATAATCCTTTGGGTATATACCCAGTAATGGGATGGCTGGGTCATATGGCATTTCTAGTTCTAGATCCTT
>NW_012109441.1:476820-482885 GCF_000951045.1 Mandrillus leucophaeus | reverse complement strand
AATTTATTGAGAGTGTTTATCATGAAGGGCTGTTGAATTTTGTTAAAGGCCTTTTCTGCATCTAGATAATCATGTGTTTTTTGTCTTTGGTTCTGTTTATATGATGGATTATGTTTATTGATTTGTGTATGTTGAACCAGCCTTGCATCCCAGGGTTGAAGCCCACTTGATCATGGTGGATAAGCTTTTTGATGTGCTCTGGATTCTATTTGCCAGTATTTTATTGATGATTTTTGCATCAATGTTTATCAGGGATATTGGTCTAAAATTCTCTTATTTTGTTGTGTCTCTGCCAGGCTTTGGTATCAGGATTGTTTAGATCTTTTATATCCTACTTTTGCCTTCTTGACTTATAAAGAACCCAAGAACATATATTAAAATATTATACTATAAATGGTAGATTTATTGCTTTCTACCTAAATAGTATATTAATTTTGATTCATGTCTTTGAGGATATTTTATTAGATGCATATATATTTATAGTTGCTATGTTTTTCTTTTTTTTCTTTTCTTTCTTTTTTTAGACAAAGTCTGGCTCTATCACCCAGGCTGGAGTGCAGTGGTGCAATCTCATCTCATTGCAACCTACATCTCCTGGACTCAAGCCATCCTTCCACCTCAGCCTCCCAAGTAGCTGGGATTGCAGACACGCACCACCATGCCCAGCTAATTTTTTTTTTTTTCTTTTTGCAGAGGCAGGGTTTCGCCATGTTGCCCAGACTGGTCTCGAAATCATAAGCTCAAGCAGTTCACCTGCCTCAGCTTCCCAAAGCACTGGGATTACAGTTGTGAGTTTCTGTGCCCAGCCTATGTTTTCCTTCACTAGGTGAATGTTTATCATTATATGAGTCTTTCTGTCCTACAATACCTTTTCCCTTAAAATTTGTTTTGACATTAATAAATAAACACCATTTCTTATAATTAGTTTTTGCATGATATGCCCTTTCTATGTTCTACACTTAAACTCTGAAATGACTTTTATGCTTTAGGTATGTATCTTGTAAACAGTATAACCTGAATTTATGTTTTTGCATTCGATTTGTCAGTCTGTGTCTTCTGGTCACAAGTTTAGTCTATTCGCATTTACTAAAATTAATGAGATGTATGGACCTTTATATTATGATATTTTTCACTTTAATCTTTCCTATGATTTTACTGACTTTTTTATCCTGTTATTCCATGTCTAGAACCCATTCTAGCATGTGTATCAGGCCTGGGTATGCTGCCTGGAAGGTGGATGTATTTTGACTCCTACTTTGGAATGTGTTTTCAGTTTCTGTTAAGGTTTTGATTGTTCATTTCTGGCATCCTCCTTCACACAGGAAATACCCAAACTCAGTCGTTTGCAGATTTTGAAACATTGTTCTGGTTCTCTGCATATGGCCTGTCTCTGGACTCAACTCAACACCCCGAGTCCTCACTCAGCCTATGTTACTTTAGACCCAGCCTGTTAATATGGACTCCATGTCTGCTTGTATTTTTTCAAAGAAACATCTAAAAGAAATTATCAATTTCTTTGAAATATTAACTTGATAGGTTCTTTTTAAATCAAGTAATTTATTGAAAATTATGTGGGTGCTCTAAACCATACCCTCTGGATAATCTAACCTGTAAATAGCTTGAACAGATATCTTTTACAGTCAGAATAATGATACTAGTTAATACTAGAGAACTAATCTATGGGTAGATCATTTCAAAATTTACTCTGAGAGCTTAAAAGAAAATATATTTTGTAGGGAAAGAATATTTTTCCAAGATCCAATCAGTAGTGAAGGCATCCTAACAGTATCCAGGATCCTCACATGTGAAGAAAAATGAACTAGGTAACAAATGAGAAGACTTACATACACTTAGTTCTTGCAGGAGGAAAGGAACTATCTGGGTATGGAAAAGGTTGCTAGGCAAGATTGTGATTGAAGAGAAAGGATAATGATAAAGGGGCTTTGCAGAAGCTCTGTTTAGAAGAAACAACTAATAGTAATGAATATGTATGTCTCCAACCAATGAGAAGCATCTGATGAGGCAGAGTCACTTGTCTCGGACAGCCCAAGCTACTAAGAAGCACACATAAAATAGATAGTAGCAGGGGGAGATGGGTGAGAGAATGTAGGATAAATTACCATTCAAACTGCCAGTAGAAATATAAAATTTCAAGGAATAAATTCCACAAAGAAATACAGTGTTTTAATTACAAAAATTTACCATGCAGCATAAAGACATAAATGATTTAAGAGATGTGGCATGTTCAGAGATGGGAGTATAATTTTGGGCTTGTATTGTCAAACAAAATTCATATGACAATGAGAATTCAAACACATTAGATTATTAAAATTAAATTTAATGAAGTTGGTAGCTATATTCTGGTTATGTGCAAGAATGTATCCTTTTCTTAGGAAATACACCCTGAAGTAGTTAAGGATAAACAGCTCTGATGTGTGCAATTTCAGAAAAAAAAGATATATAAACACAAAATACTATTCTTATTGCAAGTTTTCTTTAAGTTTTAAATTTTTACAACTAAAATGAAAAAATCTACTTAAGGCTATAAAAAATATTACCTCTATAAAATAAAAACAAGATGCAAGGTAAAAAGAGACTGGACATACCACAATGCAAAGATTCTCCTTTTTTTGTGTACTTGTATATCCAAAAAGGACACTTTCCATTTTTCAGTTGGGAAGTAGAGCCAAGATGTAGGAGCAGCAGGGGAGCTGAGAACCAACAATTCAGTAAAAATGCTTTCAGTCAATTCCCATCTGAATTAAAAAAAAAAAGTCTTGCTCTTATCCCCCAGGCTGGAGTGCAACGGCGCGATCACGGCTCACTACAACCTGTCTCCCTATGTTGCCTAGGCTGGTTTCATGCTTCTGAGCACAAGCAGTCCTCCCACCTTGGCCTCCCAAATTGCTCAAGCATCTTCTCTGAACACAGTGGAATAAAACTAGAAATTAATAACAAGAGAAATTTGAGAAACTATAAAAATACATGGAAATTAAACAATATGCTCTTGAATGACCAGTGGGTCAATGAAGAAATTAAGAGGGAAATTGAAACAATTATTGAAACAGATGACAATGAAAACACAGTATACTAAAACCCATGGGATACAGCAAAAGCAGTAATAAGACATAAGTTTATAGCTATAAGTGCCTACCTCAGAAAAGGAGAAACTTTAAATTAGCAATCTAATGTTGCATCTTAAAAACTACAAAAGCAAGAGGAAACCAAAGCAAAAATTAGTTGAAGAAAAAAAAAGTAAAGATCAGAGTAGAAATAAATGAAATTGAAAACAAAAATACAAAAGATCTATGAAACAAAAATTTGCTTTTTTGAAAAGTTAAACAAATTGACAAACTATTTTAGCCAGACAAACTAAGAAAAAAGAGAGAAGATCCAAATAAATAAAATCATAAATGGAAAAGGAGACATTACAACTGATACTGCAGAAATTCAAAGAATCATTAGTGGCTACTATGAGCAACTATATGCTATAAATTGGAAAATCTAGAAGAAATGGACAAATTTCTAGATGCATGCAACCTACCAAGATTAAAATAGGAAATAACTAAAACCTAAAACGATCAACAACAAGTAACAAGATCAAAGTCACGAGAGTCTACCAGTAAATAAATCCCAGGACCTGAAGACTTCACTGCTAAATTCCACCAAACATTCAAAGAAGAACTAATACCAATCCTACTCAAACTATTCCAAAAAATAGAGGAGGAGGGAATACTTCCACAAGTATTTTATGAGGGAATACTTCTAAACTCATTCTAAGAGACCAGTATTACCCTGATACCAAAACCAGACACATCAAAAAAAAAAAAAAAAAAAAAAAGACCTATAATGTCTCTGATGAATAGTGTTGCAAAAATCCTCAATAAAATATTAGTAAACTGAATTTTAAAATATGAGGATGGTTAATGGGTAAAAAAATGGAAAAAATAAACAAGATCTACTATTTGATAGCACAACATGGCAACTATAGTAAATAGTAACTATACATTTAAAATAACTTCAAGAGTGTAATTGGATTGCTTGCAACTCAATGGATAAATGCTTGAGGGTATGGATGCCCATTCTTCATGATTTGCTGATTTCACATTGCATCTCTTTTTTCAAAACATCTCATGTACCTCATAAATACATACACTTACTATATGCCCACAAATATTAATAATAAACACAATTTAAACAAATTAGAGCTCATACATCCCATATACATACTTCCCATATTAAATCCCAAACATCGCATATAAACACTTTATTATTTGAAATTATTGGCCATGGACTATGGTATACTTTCATTTAATTTCTTCACCAACTCTATCCAAAAACAAAAAAATACCCTTCAATCCCCATGTGCACAGACCTTTATTAGTCATATCTGCTCATGGACTCAACAAGCAGTAATTGAGTCCACTGACTGCATTTCCAAAATCCACACTCATAATCTTCATCTGTATGGTAAATAAATCAGAGCCATCATGAGAGCATGTCTTCATGGGGAATACAAGTGCCTGAGTTAGATTCATCAGAAAGATAAAATTTGTTATAACAAAGGGCTAACTCACAGAAGCCAAAGAAGATATGTAAAAGGATTGATCTAAGGATAGTACACTGCGTTATACAAGAAATCCTCTGTTTATTTCTTTATCTCTAATTTTCTGTGCCTATCATCTTCATTATTTTACATATCTCTGCTTTCAAATTCACATAGTACAAAATGGTCCCTGCCAAGATGTTCTCAGTTCATCTCTCCTTTGCCCTAGGCATCATCTTATAGATTTAAATGGAATCCACCTGTCTTGATTCCAGATTCCTGTAGGAAGGGCTTCTTTTCTTAGACCAGTCAGATGCTTACTGTGCACCAGTAAAGTGTTACCAGGGGATGAGTTCACATTACAGTACATGAACATAGTTACTCCTGATGTGAGCTTATGGAGGGGATGAGGGAGTGGTGCAGGTGATACACAAAGGATCTGCTGGTCTGCACATCAGACTCAATATTCTCTACTACAAGGAGACAGGATATAAGCCCAGTGTGCCTGCTTTGTTCTTTGACAGTACATTTCATTCAAAATAAGTACAAATGCAAAAATCTGTGGTAGTAAATCTACAGCACTATTCTTATGTCTGACACTAATAACCCAAGAACAACTATAATAAATTATTTCTGATTTTGAAATTAGCCTGCCACAGCTTGCATGGAAATTTACTACTGGTAAGCCCTTGTTTCTCTATCCCCTTACTCAGTTTTCTTCGTTTGTATCTTCATAGCAAGAATCACCACCTAATACTGCATATCTGTTTATCATGTGATTATTTTTTCTTTCCTGCTAGAATTAAAGCTCATAAAGGTAGGGACATTTTTAC
Organism: Mandrillus leucophaeus; assembly: GCF_000951045.1. Classification (NCBI taxonomy): domain Eukaryota; kingdom Metazoa; phylum Chordata; class Mammalia; order Primates; family Cercopithecidae; genus Mandrillus; species Mandrillus leucophaeus. Next base: position 477,506 of record NW_012109441.1, on the reverse strand, counting down.
CTTGTTGACTATTTCTTCTGGAATAGTACATAGCACTTACTAGGAGCTAAATAATTATTTGACAAATGAATGGATACATTAATTGATGAATTTGATGTGCAAATCTAGGCTGCTTTCATTTATATAAACCCCTGTTTTCCACTAGTCACATACTCTGCCTGCTACATGTAGAGAACCATTATTCAGGACTTCAGTTCTGCTCTAAACACTTCGATCTTTTCACAATCAGGGATCTTCAATTTCTCCACTTGGTGTTTTGCTCAACAAATGAAAGTGCCTTTGAATATTCACATTTGGTCTTCCAAAGCCACATCAGCTTTTAGAACAATGTTTCTAGACAATTTATTAGTAACCCTTCAAAGATGTGCTCCCCAATTTTTATGAATGTGTAATTATATTTAAACTGAAGTGACATAATGTTTTTGTGTCAAATATTGTAGACGATGTTGACCATCTTTGCATATGCTATTTTCCATTTGAGTTCTTCTGTGAATTGCCTGTTCACCTACTTTCCAATATTGCTATTAGGTTATTTAACTCTTTCTTATTGATTTGAGTAGTACTTTATTTCTTCCCTTGTGTTATATATGTATTTAAAATATCTAAATATATTTCATGACTATGTTGTCCAACTTTTGTAATACATATTAACAAATATCTACCTGTTATATCCATTTTTAAGAAAT
>NW_012109441.1:472815-473427 GCF_000951045.1 Mandrillus leucophaeus | reverse complement strand
ATACATGACCTGATTAACATCCCTACAGCTGTCCATGTCCTCCTAAAATAAGAACCTTGAACTTCTTCCAGTAGTAGAATCTGTGTCCTTTAGCACAGTTCTACACCAAAAGATAAACAAAATATTAATCCAAAAATTTTACAACCCAATGAAGGTGTGGGAATGAGAATTTTAAAACATGCCACACAAGGTTCGTTTTAAAATAAAACCATCGTTAGCATTCCCTTTCCCTAGTATCTATCTACTCTCACAGCTTCTGCTCAGATTGTCTTCTCTCCATTGTCTCTTCCATCTCCCTGTACAAATCTCCTCTCTTAACTGTCTTTCCTGCCAACATCCTGCTTCCCCATGTATTAAGCTGGCAGCCTTTTTTCCCTCTCATTGCTTTCCGGCTTCTGATATTTCAGATAAGAAATCTGATTCCAGTCTGGTTCTTGTCTTTTTATGTGTAAACTGTGTATTTCCTTCTTGGAAGCCATTAGATCATTTTTATTACCATTTTATTTTCTGATTTTGTAGTAAAAATTTTCATCCCTATAGCTACATAACTATTTGTATATTTTCATGATTCCACTTGATTCCTTTAAATTGCATGAATCTTATCTAGCCAGA
>NW_012109441.1:464116-466525 GCF_000951045.1 Mandrillus leucophaeus | reverse complement strand
GGGATATGAAATAGGGAAAAAAAGTAGAATATGAAAGAATAGGGTTAGCAGTATCTTCATCTACAAGGAGAAAACTCAAGATATCTTGAATATAACTGATAGAGTAATAGAGTACTGTGTTTAAAAATGCAAGGATTGCCTACAGAGGAACTAAACATAGTAAGATGATTAAATCACAAGAAAAATGTCAGAGACATAATTGTTGGTGGTCTAAATTATCTGGTTTCATAACAGGAAGTCAATGGATGTCTAAATTAATACCCCCACATACACAAAGATATGCATATTACTGTTAAAAGTCATTGAGTTGGGGATAATGTCAGTGGAGGAAAGGAATGGCATGAAGGGCTCTTGTTTTCATTAAAATACATCTCTATTGTTTAACCTTCAAACTATATACTGGTATCCTGATAAATTTAAAATAGTAATTGTAAAGTAAAATATCATTCTTACTGAAATATCAAGAATGCTGAGATGGTGGCAGAATGGTCAATGTGAAAAAGCATAGTGGCTTACACTAGAATGACAGCAGTGAAGTTTGGTGTAAGCATATAATTTTATAGTGCCAATCTCTTACGTGTGAGAGCGTGTAAAAGACTGAGCTCCTCAGTTCTCAAACAAAAGCAGATTTTAACTCTTGCTCTAGTTACGCTTCTCTGCTTCTCAAACATCCAAAACCGCATCTCGATTGCATCATATTCTGAACACATGGAAGGACGAGTACGGGAAATAAGAGTGGCTGGGTTACCACCCTCAAGGAATCCTGACCTCTCAAATCCAGAGCCACCAAGGGGCAAGGAAGAAAGGGAAAAGCGGCAGCTCCCTTGAATTTCTAAAGTGCAATGTCCCCACCCTACTGGTATACATGACCTGATTAACATCCCTACAGCTGTCCATGTCCTCCTAAAATAAGAACCTTGAACTTCTTCCAGTAGTAGAATCCGTGTCCTTTAGCACAGTTCTACACCAAAAGATAAATAAAATATTAATCCAAAAATTTTACAATGCAATGAAGGTGTGGGAATGAGAATTTTAAAACATGCCACACAAGGTTCGTTTTAAAATAACACCATCGTTAGCATTCCCTTTCCCTAGTATCTATCTGCTCTCACAGCTTCTGCTCAGATTGTCTTCTCTCCATTGTCTCTTCCATCTCCCTGTACAAATCTCCTCTCTTAAACTGTCTTTCCTGCCAACACCCTGCTTCCCCATGTATGAAGCTGGCAGCCCTTTTTCCCTCTCATTGTTTTCCAGCTTCTAATATTTCAGATAAGAAATCTGATTCCAGTCTGGTTCTTGTCTTTTTATGTGTAAACTCTTTATTTCCTTCTTGGAAGCCATTAGATCATTTTTATTGCCATTTCATTTTCTGATTTTGCAGTAAAAATTTTCATCCCTATAGCTACATAACTATTTGTATATTTTCATGATTCCACTTGATTCCTTTAAATTGCATGAATCTTATCTAGCCAGAGGCCAAAGTCTTCCTTTCCTTCAGAAAAAAAAAAAATCTTCGATTTTTTTATTGTATCCTATATCCTTTCGATTTTTCTGGAACACCTATTATATAGCAGTTGGAGATGGCTGTATAGAACTTTCTCAACATATTTTCACAATTTTATGTGTTCCAAGGTAGTTAAAACGGGAATCCGGTTTCTTTTGTAGTCTCTTTCCCACCCTCCTATTTTTTTTTACGACTCAGAACCACTACTTGAACACTCTAATTGATAACTGCTTAGTTATTTCTCACCTACTTTAAAGAGTGTTTCTTCATTATGCTCAACAATGAGAGCAATTTAAAATGAAACCATTTTAACCTGTCTCCTCAGAGACAAGTTCTGTTGGCTTCTTTTTTTCCTATGTATTATGTGTTGGTAAAATTTTCCAGTTTCTTTGCATGTCTTGTAATTTTTGTTTGATACTGATATTTTAGATAATATAATGTATTAACTGAATTCTGATTCCCCAGTCCCAAGGAGTAAGTGCTCTTGCTGTTTGTTGTTTGTGTTAGTGACTTGCTAGAGCAAGTTCTTCGAAGTCTGTTTCCCTCTAGTATGCAGCCTATGGTCTCTCTGCTAAGGTTGCTTGATAATTTTTGTTTTCATTATTAAGCCTGATTTCCTAGGGTCACCCCTGGTCATCGTAGCTTAATGTCAGCCTATGATTGATGAAAGGTTCTGCTTAAACACCTTGAGTCAGTGAGGCTTCCACACTTTGCCACTGAAGTGAGTGTGACTTGGAAAACGCTTTCGAAGTTCTGGGACTTTACAGGTATGTCCCAGTTTTTACCTTCTGCTTTCACATGGCCTTATATTCAGCCAGGTCTCTCCTGAGCAGGCTTAACCAAGCTGATGCAGACAGCTTTCCACACCACTGGGGATAAATGAGATTTTAGCAAGGCTGTTTTTA
>NW_012109441.1:461487-462911 GCF_000951045.1 Mandrillus leucophaeus | reverse complement strand
TTAAATATAATATACTTAAGTGTGGGTTGTTTTGTTTTTTAATCCTGCTTGGTGTTCTCTGAGATTTGTAATCTGTGATTCGTTGTCTCTTATTAATTTTGGCAAGTTCTCACCTGGTTTCTACAACATCAGACTCTTGCAGCTTCCTCAGCACCCAGCTTTTGCAGGGTAGAGCAGCCAGCAACACCCACAGCTTCGTCAGGCAGGCACAACCCCTTTTAGCAGTCTTACAGCGGAGAGTGACCACCACCACCCCACTTCCACGAACCCTACAGGAACAGCTTTCCCCAACACCCTAGAGGAAGGATTTCTGACAAGTCCCAGAGGGTGGATTCCAGCAAACTCCTGCTGGAGCAGCAGCACAACAGCTACCTCTCTGCCATTCACTGAGCCGTGGACGTGCCTCCCTAACAAGGTCTGACCTCATTCTTGGAAAGAAAACTGGAGAAGGCTCCTTTTTGGGTGCTCTATCTTAACCTAGGTGATGGGTTAATATTGAGTGTCAACTTGATTGAATCGAAAGATGCAAAGTATTGTTCCTGGGTGTGTCTGTGAAGGTGTTGCCAAAGGAGATGAACATTTGAGTCAGTGGACTGGGAGAGGCAAGACACACCCTCAACTGGGTGGGCACCATCTAATCAGCTGCCAGCACCGCTGGGATAAAAACAGGCAGAGGACCATAGAAGGACTAGACTAGCTGTCTTCCACCCTTCATCTTTCTCGCTTACCAGGGGCTCTCAGACCTTGGACCACAGACTGAAAGCTGCACTGTCAGCTTCCCCACTTTTGAGGTTTTGGGACGCACACTGGCTTCCTTGCTCCTCAGATTGCAGATGGTCTCTTGTGGGACTTCACCTTGTGATCATATGAGTCAATACGCCTTAATAAACTCCCCTTTACACATGTATCTATGCTATTAGTTCTATCCCTCTAGAGAACCCTGACTAATACACTAGGGAAGTAGCCATTTCATATTATATTATATTATACACTATTATATCTGCGACTGCTATATTATTTAGAGTTCTCTTTACTTCTTTCTAGCCAATCTCTCATTACTCAAATCCTTTGTTACAGTTCATATTTCTTTATATTGATCTTTCTCATTTCACATTACTGTGTGTTTTCATCTCTCCTGACTAGACCCAGACTTATAAATCCATAAAATTTCATTCAGGCATGAATCTAGAATAAAAATGATTCTCAGACATGCAAAGATTAGAAAAATTTGCTTCTAGTGTATCGTTTTTTGGATATTAACAGAAGGTGTGTTTTAGCAAAATTAGGTAGTCAAAGCAAGTAAGAGGAAGATATCAGATACCTGAAACAGTGTCTTCTACCAAAGAAAACAATGAAGAGAATCCCAAGATGACATCTGTTCAGCAATCCTGGAAATCTTTTTTTTAGATTGAAACTAGAGAACT
>NW_012109441.1:457729-460257 GCF_000951045.1 Mandrillus leucophaeus | reverse complement strand
GGTTACCACCTTCAAGGAATCCTGACCTCTCAAATCCAGAGCCGCCAAGGGGCAAGGAAGAAAGGGAAAAGCGGCAGCTCCCTTGAATTTCTAAAGTGCAATGTCCCCACCCTACTGGTGTACATGACCTGATTAACATCCCTACAGCTGTCCATGTCCTCCTAAAATAAGAACCTTGAACTTCTTCCAGTAGTAGAATCCGTGTCCTTTAGCACAGTTCTACACCAAAAGATAAATAAAATATTAATCCAAAAATTTTACAATGCAATGAAGGTGTGGGAATGAGAATTTTAAAACATGCCACACAAGGTTCGTTTTAAAATAACACCATCGTTAGCATTCCCTTTCCCTAGTATCTATCTGCTCTCACAGCTTCTGCTCAGATTGTCTTCTCTCCATTGTCTCTTCCATCTCCCTGTACAAATCTCCTCTCTTAACTGTCTTTCCTGCCAACATCCTGCTTCCCCATGTATTAAGCTGGCAGCCTTTTTTCCCTCTCATTGCTTTCCGGCTTCTGATATTTCAGATAAGAAATCTGATTCCAGTCTGGTTCTTGTCTTTTTATGTGTAAACTCTTTATTTCCTTCTTGGAAGCCATTAGATCATTTTTATTGCCATTTCATTTTCTGATTTTGCAGTAAAAATTTTCATCCCTATAGCTACATAACTATTTGTATATTTTCATGATTCCACTTGATTCCTTTAAATTGCATGAATCTTATCTAGCCAGAGACTAAAGTCTTCCTTACCTTCAGGAAAAAAAAAAAAATCTTCGATTTTTTTTTATTGTATCCTATATCCTTTCGATTTTTCTGGAACTCCTATTATACAGCAGTTGGAGATGGCTGTATAGAACTTTCTCAACATATTTTCACAATTTTATGTGTTCCAAGGCAGTTAAAACAGGAATCCAGTTTCTTTTGTAGTCTCTTTCCCACCCTCCTATTTTTTTTTTTACGACTCAGAACCACTACTTGAACATTCTAATTGATAACTGCTTAGCTATTTCTCACCTGCTTTAAAGAGTGTTTCTTTATTATGCTCAACAATGAGAGCAATTTAAAATGAAACCATTTTAACCTGTCTCCTCAGAGACAAGTTCCGTTGGCTTCTTTTTTTCCTATGTATTATGTGTTGGTAAAATTTTCCAGTTTCTTTGCATGTCTTTTAATTTTTGTTTGATATTGATATTTTAGATAATGTAATGTATTAGCTGAATTCTGATTCCTCAGTCCTGAGGAGTAAGTGCTCTTGCTGTTTGTTGTTTGTGTTGGCAACTTGCTAGGGCAAGTTCTTCGAAGTCTGTTTCCCCCTAGTATGCAGCCTATGGTCTCTCTGCTAAGGTTGCTTGATAATTTTTGTTTTCATTATTAAGCCTGATTTCCTAGGGTCACCCCGGTCATCATAGCTTAATGTCAGCCTATGATTGACGAAAGGTTCTGCTTGAACACCTTGAGTCAGTAAGGCTTCCACACTTTGCCATTGAAGTGAGTGTGACTTGGAAAACGCTTTCGAAGTTCTGGGTTTACAGGTATGTCCCAGTTTTTACCTTCTGCTTTCACATGGCCTTATATTCAGCCAGGTCTCTCCTGAGCAGGCTTAACCAAGCTGATGCAGACAGCTTTCCACACCACTGGGGATAAATGAGATTTTAGCAAGGCTGTTTTTAACTATCTTGTTCTCTGGATCTCCCTGTTAAAATTCCTGACTGGCCTGCCATCATGACTTCAAGCTAGTTGAAATGTTAACTTTCCATAATTATTTGTCCTGAGATCTATGCTGTTTTCTACAAACGCCAAGACATTATTTTGAGGAGGGGTGTGTGTGTGTGTGTGTGCGCGTGCATGTGTGCACGCTCTTTTCCAAACAACGTGAGCTCCCTCTGGCAAGTTAGAAGAGTTGTCTAATCCCATGACCTGTCCTCCCACACAGGAGAAATTCTGCACCATAAGTTGGGGTGAAGGAAGTTGGTAAACGCATACTCTGGCCAAAATAATACTGATTTTGCTGTTTTTATTAAGATTCAATTTAGATTCTCTTAACTAAATGCTTCTTAATGTTCATATCCTTTGGTCAATTTCCAGAGTCTTTAAATGATTGTTTTTGGCAACTTTGTCCAGGGTTATCACTGCTTTTCAGATTCGTTGAAATGTTTTCATGTCAATATATGTGGTATATTTTTATGTACTTTCTATGTGAATTTGAAAATAATCTGTATATAGCATTTGGTACATATACACTTAGGATTATATGTCTTTTTGATATATTGACTCTTTTTCATTATGAAAAATTTATCTCCAGTAATATTCCTTATTTGTAAAGTTTTCTTTGTCTGATATTAATGTAGCCACTCCAGCTTTCTTGCCCAGTGTTTATTTTTTCATCCTTATTTTTTTAACCTATGTCTTCATACTTAAAATGCATTTCTTATGGACAGTGTATGGTCAAAAGTCTTGCTTATTTATCCAGTTTAGAAATATACATTTAATGTAATTATTGAAGTACTGGATTTAAGTCTACCAACTTGC
>NW_012109441.1:444812-454704 GCF_000951045.1 Mandrillus leucophaeus | reverse complement strand
TAAATCAACCTAATTGACACTTATAAGACATTAGACTAGAATATGCGATGGTAAAATACATATTATTTTCAGGTGAACATGAAATGTTCATCAAGATAAATAACATACTGGATATAAATTTAGTCTCAAGAAATTCAACAGCATTAAAATTGGGTAGAGTATGTTCTCTGACTAAAATAAAACCAAAAAAACCTTAACTAAATTAGAAAGCAGCACCAAACTAATAACTAGAAAAATCCCCTAAATATACAGAAATTAATCAACACACTACCAAATAAGCCACAGGTCTCAGAGGGAATTACAAAGGAAATTAGAGAATATTTTAAGTGAAAGATCATATAGTTCATTATATCAAAATGTAGGAGATAAAGCTGAAAGAGTACTTGAAGGGAAATTAACTTCTTTAAATGTATACATCACAACTGAAGAGAAGTTTAAAACTATTGGTGTGAGCTTCTACCTTAAGAAGGTAGAAAAAGGAAAACAAACTAAACCTAAAGAAGATAGAAGAAGGTAGAAAGAAAGAATTAAAAAGCAAAGACTCAGTCCATCAGTGATAGACTGGATAAAGAAAATGTGGCACATATACACCATGGAATACTCTGCAGCCATAAAAAGAAAGAGTTCATGTCCTTTGCAGGGAGATGGATGAAGCTGGAAACCATCATCCTCAGCAAACTAACACAAGAACAGAAAACCAAATACCACATGTTCTCACTTGTAAGTGGGAGTTGAACAATGAGAACACATGGATACAGGGAGGGGAACATCACACACCAGGGCCAGTTGGGGAGTAGAGGGAAAGGGGAAGGAGAGCATTAAGACATATACCTAATGCTGGCAGGGCTTAAAACCTAGATGATGGGTTGATAGGTGCAGCAAACCACCATAGTGGATGTATACCTATGTAACAAACCTGCATGTTCAGCACATATATCCCAGAACTTAAAGTAAAATTTTAAAAAAAGAAATGATTAAACGTTGCAAAGACAAAAAAAGAAAGAATGAATTAGTAAAAACAAAACCAGACAACAATGAAACAGAAAACCAGCAAACAGAAAAATTAACAAGACTGGGCTGGGTGTGGTGGCTCACACCTGTAATCCCAGCACTTTGGATGAAGAGGGAGGATCATTTGAAGCCAAGAGTTGGAGACCAGCCTGGGCAACATAGTGACACCTCCTGTCTACAAAAAACTTTAAATATTACCTGGGCACAGTGGCACACGCCTGTAGTCCCAGCTACTCCAGAGGCTGAAGCGAGAGGATCACTTGAGCCCAGGAGCCTTGACTGCAGTGAGCTAGGATCACGCCACTGCACTCCAGCCTGGGTGACAGAGTGAGACTGTCTCTTAAAAACAAAACAAAACAAAAAAACAGAAAGCCAAAGATGGTTCTTTGGAAAGATTAATAAAATTGATAAACTCCTAGGAAAGAAGAGAGAAACTGAAATTACCAATAAGGAAAGGAGAACTGTCATTACAGATGCTTGAGATACTGATGGGATAAAAAGAGATACTGGGAATAACGATGCAGATTAATTCAACAACTGAATTTACATATATAATTTAGTTTTAGCATACTAATGGATTATGAAGTAAGACCATTTCCATTTCACAGAGAAAATTGGTGGGTAAAAATGACATACATCAATTGTCCAAGGTGGTGCCACTGATTAATGTAAACGAGAACACGTATTTAAATTCCAGTTTTTGTTATCATGAAATCGATGCACTTTCTACAAGTTCCATCCAGCCTCTGTTATCATGATGGAACTTTAACTATTGTTGGATTTTGTGACCATAAAGAGGCCACAGAACTGATAATAAAATGCAAAACCCTTGAACAAACTACAGATTTTTGTGTTGTATATGTTGACTACGACTCATTTGAATGCTTGTCATGAAATGTTTTTCTCAGAAAACCTGCATTCATATAAATAATGATCACTTAGCAGACTATTCAACTTAATTACAGTATTTATATTAAATAGCATTATCTAAAATATGTTTCTAAATATTTTAGAATACTAGCAGATTATTGGGAAAATTTATATTATTTAACCTTGCACCTTTTTCCACTAAATTCCCAGGAGAAACATTTTGTTTTCCTTAGCAGACAAAAGAAAATCTCATGTTGTTCAGTGTCAAAATGATACTCATTCCTCTCATTTGAGTCAATGTACTAATAATTTTGCATTGCTATGTGTAAAGCTAGCATCCTAGGCTCAAAACCAACTAGGAGGTAGTCAAATGTGTAATGGGTAGGTGAGACAGAAGACAGGCTGAAAGTCAGTATACCAAGTCTCCCCAAACCTTGCAGAGGCTGCATACACAACACACACACACACACACACACACACACACACCCCACTCATTATCTATTATCTGGTAGCAGGACTTTGTCTGGACTAGTCTTCAACTGAATCTGAACTCTGAAGCTAGGCTCTCACTGTTTGATGGTGTTCTGATCCTATGTATGAAAAACCACAGCCTACCAAATGAATTTATAAATAAAAATTTTTAAAGTAATAATAGGTGAAATCTAATGGCATTGCAAAATAAGTGTTCAGTCTGCTGTTGGAATCTCAAGAGATTTCTGCAAGATAGAAGGTAGGTTAGAATGGTGTGAGGAAAATCCTGCAGTTTGTTGTGCAGAAAGTTGGAGACCACAGGCTAAACAGAATAGATTCTGAATGGAACAAGGAGAAAAACACCTCCATGTTCATAGAGGGGCATGCTGGAGGAAACAGTGAAGACCACTAGAAACTTCAAATAGTTATACCAATAATTCTAAGGCTAACTCACAGTGTGAAGCCCCACATAGGACTTCACACTTTGTCACTAATTGAGACAATTCTCATTGATATACATCATTTCCACAAACTTCCACTGAATATAAATAACACCAGGCACTGATCATAAGGAGCATGCCAACCAGAAAAAAATCAGGATGCAGAAAAGGGTATATGAATGGTTAATATAGATGGTTCTACATGATGTTAAAACTCTATATGACATTACGCATTTTTAAGCATTTGGAAAATATAGATGTTTAAAATTCTGGGGCTTTTAGGAATACAAGTGAAGAACTTGCTTAATTCAAAGTACAGAGGAAGAAAAACAAGATGTTCCTTGGCTCCTATTAGAGATTTTTTTTTTTTTTAATAATAGAGCTAACCAGAAATGTAGGAAAATATACAAAAAGCAGAATTGCTGTCCGTTGTGTTTCTCCTGTATCCCAGTCACCTAAAGCATAGTAGGTGTGGAGGGATGTGGAGTGGGGTGTGGTGGGGTACAGCACAGTAAAGGCTTCTTAGGGCTTAGGGCTTCTTAGTGCAGTGGCTCACTCCTGTAATCCTAGCATTTTGTGAGGCCAAGGTGGGTGGATCATTTGAGGTCAGGAGTTCCAACCCATCCTGGCCAACATGATGAAACCCCATCTGTACTAAAAATACAAAAATTAGCCAAACACAGTGGCAGGCACTTGTAATCCCAGCTACTCGAGAGGCTGAAGTGGGAGGATCACTTGAACCCGGAAGGTGGAGATGCACCAGGGAATTCTCTGATGGGCTGAAATGTGGGACAGCAGGGTTAGGATTGGGCTCCACCTACATGGTTTCTTCCAGCAGTTCTCTTTTGATCACTTTCCTTGCACAGTTCTTATGACAGCTCCACTCTGAACAGCCACCCCTGAGGAGACGATTGGAGGAGAATGACCATGAACACAGCTCTGATTCTCGGAGCCTTTGCCCTGACCACCATGATAAGCCCCTGTGGAGATGAAGATATTGTGTGTGAGTGCACAGTTGAAGCATGTGGATTGAGGATTGTGAAAGACAATGGCAAGAAACTGTGAATCGGGTTGTTGGCCTCAAGAGGTAGTCTGTGAAGCCCCAGTCCCCCTCAATCTGAATTGTTATGTTTATGAAGCCAAACCCCAGCCTAAAATCCATGCTTAGTTAGTAGACCAAAGTGATTTCCATAAAGTCCACCTGTCATTGAAGTGTTCACCAAGAGTATTATTTTCTTTCTAATGTCAGACCCATATAATATACTCCTGAACATTATTTGGCACTGATTTATGATAGCTGCTGGTATTAGAGATGTTTCTCCAGATATATTGCTTTCCTTTAACAGCCATTTATGAGCCTACTATTCCTAACCTACTCTAAACTTTTTCAAAGCTATTATCAATTTTGTTTTCATTTTGTCTGATTCCTTTGGATAACCAGGTCCATAAACTTTCTTTGCTGTATAGAAAGTAGCATGTCATTTTCTTTCTTTCTGACATAATCTATATTTTCCAAGTTTGGGCTTGGGAGGGGAGGAGGACAAATTTTACTGAAGATTGTTGGAATTGGAGAAATTAAAATAATTAACTGAGTGACATCGAGTATGTCAATTCACTACTTTGATCTTCGTATTTCTCATATGTAAAATTAATTGACCCATTGTTCTAAGAAATGTATAATCTAATAAAATAAGTATATAAGTATGCAGATGTGTATTTTAATGACAAAGAGCACACGGCATCCTGGGAGGGACCAGGGTTAGGACCCAGCCAGGGTGCATCGGTGGCTGCACAGTCCTCAGGTAGCTGCACCTCCTGCCCCTCCTCACTGCCCTATACCTGACCCACCACAGCCGCTGGGCATGGAGCGCACCACCCATCCCAGGAGAGGGAGCTGGATGACCATCACTTGCTAGACATGCTCGCCTATCTGGAGGCCTTCTGGGGCTGCATGTACTTCATGCTGGTGGAGCTGGTGGGCTTGCCTCAAGCTGTTATAAGTCACCTCACTCCAACCAATGGCTGCCCACGGGCTGCCTGGGCCCTGCAATGGGTGTCCTCTATGAGTGTGCCTGGCACCTGCCCAGTGCCTCTGCAGCTGCCCGACCTGTGTACTCCTGGCCATGTTCCTCATCCACTACGTACAATGGTCCTTGTTTTCCCACTTCTGACTCCAGGAGGAAAAGCAACGCCACTCTGTTCATGTGTATTGGCATTCATGTTCTGTACCTATAACAGCTACGTGCCAAGCAGGTACTTGAGCCAATATGTAGTGTGCTGAGGACTGGGTAACAGATTTGGGTTTTCTAACAAGTTTTGTCTTGTGGTTAATGGGAAGGCTGATCAACATCTCCATTCTGATCCTATCCTAAGAAATCTCAGAAAACCAGAGGAGGCTGGACACAAAATATCAAGAGGAGGCCTGTTTGAACATACAATTGTGGCCAACTATTTTGAAGAAATTGAGTGGCATTGTCAGACGCGCTGGAACCGAACCAACTCATCTTGAATAGGATCTGTGTAAAATGAGGCTGACACCTGCTGGAATGCATTTCCGGGGGTTTGGCATTCTTAGTCACAGGATAAGATAGGTCAGCTGGACTGCTTTCATAAGATACAGGTCACGGGTACCTTGCTGATAAAACAGGATGCAGTAAAGAAGCCAGCCAAAACCCACCAAAACTAAGATAGCAACCAAAGAGACCTCTGGTCTCCTGACTGCTCATTATATGCTGATTATGATGCATTAGCATGCTAAAAGACACTCCCACCAGGACCATGACAGTTTACAAATGCCATGGCGACGTCTGGAAATTACTCTATATAGTTTAAAAAGAGGAAGGAACCTCAGTTCCAGGAACTCCTCACCCCTTGCCTGGAAAACTCATGAATAATCCACCCCTTGTTTAGCATATAATCAAGAACTAACCATAATTATGCTCAGTTGAGCATCCCATGCTGTTGCTCTGTTTGTGGGGTAGCCATTTTTTTTGTTTCCTTACTTCGCTAACAAATTTGTTTTCACTTTACTCTGTGCACTCGCCTGAAATTCTTTCTTGCATAAGATCCAAGAACCCTGTCTTGGGTTCTGGATTTGGACTCCTTTCCAGTAACAGTGTGACAGTTTTCCCTCCAGCTGGTCCATCCGGTCCATCCAAGGCAGATTTTACTCAGTTCACATTTTGTGTCTTCTTCAGCAGGGCAAAGCAGCATCACCAGTAGTACCTCAAGAAGTTTGAAGATTATTTGAAATTCCAAAAAAATTATACTTCCTTTTTTGTTTTAGTGTGTTGTCAATAAAATTATCTCCAAATGAAGCTTTTCAATGATTTTTCCTAGAGACTATATAAATGAATTATAGGTCTGTAATTTTCCTATTACTTCATCATTTTCAATATATACTCTAGGAATTTTTTCTTGTAAATTATCTAGTAATAAATGAATCAAACTGGAAAAAACTAATAATAAAGAGCTACATAAATGCCAAGGTATAGCACGATTATTATCAATGTAATTTCATGGTCTTTTTGTTTCAGGAAATTGGGATAACGTGAGATGGAAAATTTACAACTCAAATACGTTAAGTCTCAGCCTGTCAACCCAAACTACAAGTCCTGTCACCTCTAGCCAGTACCACTCTAGAAAGAGGACAGAAACAGATGGATCATAGGGCTCTTTAGCCCTCTCTGCTTTCCCATTCCATTTCTTAATCTATGGCTCATTTCACTATATTTGAGTCTCTTTTCTAGACCTTTATTTTGTTGTGTCATGGCCATTGACAATTTATTAAAATCTAAAATAAAAAGAAAAAAAGAAAAGGAAAGTAGAAAGGAAATGGAATACAATAAAATATATGTAGGATGTGAAGAGGTTATATGCAAATGCTACACTATTTTGTATAAGGGACTTGAGCATCAGTGGGTATTCGTATCTTCCGAGGGATCCTGGAAGCATGCCCCCATGTAACTGTATATTATTATTGGAAAAAAATGCTGATAAAAACAATTTTTAAGAGGTAATTTTTAAAACATACCTCTCAACTCTAAGACAGAAATGGGGACTTTGACATCAGAACATGACAAATATGAATAGACATTCTATAGACTGTTTGTTTCCTCCAAAATTCATATGTTGAGACATATGTTGAAATCTTACCATCCAAGGTGATGATATCAGGAGGTAGGGTATTTGGGAGGTGATTAGACCAAGAAGGCAGAACCCTCATAAATGAGATTAGTGCCCTTATAAAAGAGGTCTAAGAAAGCACCCTTGCCCCTTCTGCCATGTGAGATTACAGTGAAAAAATAGCTATGCAGGAAATATACTTTCCAGACATCGAATTTGTCAGTGCCTTAATCTAATCTTGGATTCCCCAGCATCCAGAATGGCGAGAAAAAATTATTATTTATATGGCACCCAATCTACGATTCATCGTTATAGCAACCTGAATGGACTATTACAGAAAATTTGGTACCAGTAGTGGAGTGTGGCTGTAACAAATATTTTTAAATATGGAAGCAACTTTGGAAGTGGATAATGAGCAAAGGTTGGAAAAGCCTTGTGGTGCTTTCTAGAAAAATCCTACATTGATATGAACAGACTATGAAGGATGATTCTGGTGAGGTCTCAGAAGGAAAAGAGGAGAGCTGTAAAGCAAGAGCCTCCGTCTCCTCAGAGAATATTTAAGTAAACCTGAACAGCGTGTTGATAGAACCATGGGCAAAAAAGGTCATTCTGTTGAGGGCTCAGATGGAAATGGAAGCATATTATTTGAAACTGTAGGAAAGGTGATGCTTCTTACAAAGTGACAAAGAATTTGACCGAATTGTGTTTGTATTCTAGTGTTTTATGGAAGGTAAAACTTGTGAATAATGAAATTGGATATTAGGCTGAGGAAATTTCTAAGCAAAGTGTTTAAGGTAGAGCTTCATGTCTCTTGACTGTTTACAGTACACTGTGAGAAGAGAGGAATGATTCAAAATGGAATTATTAATCAAAAGGGAGCAGAACCTAAGATTTGGAAAGTTCTCAGTCTATCCATATTGTGAAATATAAGAAAGCATATTTTGGAGAGAAAAGGGATTTTACCAAGGGACCATTTGATTAGGAGATTAGTAGGGATCAGCCATCTCAACAGAAGCCAGGTATTATTCATCAAGACAATGGGGAGATTCATCAGCCATCTGAACAGAACCCAGGACCTATCATCCAAAACAATGGAAAAATGGCTCCAAAGGCATTTTGGAGATCTTTAGAATTGCCACTCCCAATACAGGCCCAGAGTGAAGGAGCCCTGGTGAGTGTGGGGCTTGCAGAGAGCCCCTGCTAGGACAATGTCCAACAGAGCCACAGGGATAAGACTTGGACTCATGACCCAGGTCCTACGCCACTGCAGAAGAGGGGCCACCATAACAAATTGCCGTAAGGATAGAGCTGCCCAAAGACGTGGGGGCAAGTGTCACCTGGAGATGTGGAGACCCAACCTTTGCACCAGTGGGTCCAGAAAGGGGGATCCCCAATCCAAGCCAAAGTGTCAAGCTGAAAATTATTGTTCTCTAGCTGTGAAGTTTTGGATTTGTTTGAGATCTGTCACTCCTTTCTTTTTTCCTGTTTCTCTCTTTGGAATGGGAATGTCTATCCTATGCCTGTCCCACTAGTGTATTCTGGAAGTGCATAACATGTCTGATTTCGTAGGTTCATAGCTGAAGAACGATTTGCCTCAGAATGAACTGTATGTTGAGTCTTGCACATATCTAACTTAGATGATATTTAGATGAGACTTCAGACTTTAATGTTGAGGATGGAATAAATGAGGTCTTTTGAAGCTATTGAGATGGAATAAATATATTTTACACATAAGAAGGACATGAATGTTGGGAGGCCAAAAGCAGAATTCTATAGGCTATAGGTTATGGTTGCCCAAACAGACTATGACACTACAATATCTGGAGCACAGTCTCTTATGCTCTCTTATTTAATGAGTTTTTTTCTTCTTCTATATCCTGCCTGCCTACTCTTGTTTTCCTGGTCTGG
Organism: Mandrillus leucophaeus; assembly: GCF_000951045.1. Taxonomy (NCBI): domain Eukaryota; kingdom Metazoa; phylum Chordata; class Mammalia; order Primates; family Cercopithecidae; genus Mandrillus; species Mandrillus leucophaeus. The sequence goes on along the minus strand of NW_012109441.1, from coordinate 445,879 downwards.
AATGGTCACTCACCAGCTGACCACGTGGGCACTTATGGCACAAATGTCTACCAGATATATGGTGCCTTTGGCCAGTTTACATATGAATCTGATGGAAATGAGCTGTTCTGTGTGGACCTGGAAAAAAAGGGAGACTGTGTGGAGGCTGCCTAAGTTCAGCAATTTTACCAGATTTGAAACACAGAACGCCCTGAGAAACATAATTGTGGCAAAAAGAAATTTAGACATCTTGATTAAAGAATCTAATGTTACACTTGCCATGAATGGTAAGTGTCTACAGTTCTAGTTTTCTTCACTCTATATATCTCACATTCCAGGTCGCATCTCTGCCTTCCCCAGGGCTAGCTTCTCTTCCCGTTTCACTATAAATTATTCCTCCTTCCCAGTGCATTTCCTGGCAAATATCCATTTCACATCATATTCATTTAATCTTTAAACATCTTTTCCCCAGGTTCCATGAGATACTCATTGTATTCCTATATAAGAATGTTCCCAACCTCTTGGCTTCTTGGCATGCATACACGCCTGTGCACACGTGCACACATGCACGCACACAGACACACACACACACACACACACACACACACAAAATTCTCTGTAAATTCCCAAAGACAGGGAAGTATTTTGAGTTTCATGCTGAAAGCTGCACCTAGTTTTTGAAAGGACAAGAAAAATCTTACCAACAGCTAGGGAATTGTGAATGGAAAGGCTCCCCCAAAATGACCAATAAACTCAAGGCATGGTAATCATAAACTCAAACAAGTACATTGTAGAAATTCCTGAAGTGTCTGTGTTTCCCAGATCTTCTGTGGTCTTGGGTGTTCCCAACACTCTCATCTGTCTAGTGGACAACATCTTTCCTCCTGTCATCAATATCACTTGTGTTTACAATGGATGTTTTGTTCCAGAAGGTATTTATGAGACAACCCCAGAAGGTATTTCTGATTCCCACCTCTATGTCAGAGCTGACAGAAACCATTTGGTGTAAGCCAAATCTGCACCCACAGGTTGGCTTCAGGCCTCATGGGCATTGTGATGGGCACCATCCTCATTATCTGAGGTCTACA
>NW_012109441.1:431690-443267 GCF_000951045.1 Mandrillus leucophaeus | reverse complement strand
AAAAAAAAAAAAAAAAAACACTGTCACTATACTGCTCATTTCAGGGAGTCACCCTCACTCACTCTTTCCTGGTCATTCCTCATTGTCCCACTCTTTTACTAGGAAGGGACATCCTATACAAACTAAGAGAAATCATTCGTTTATCAGCCCTACACCAAAGCCATCCTTATTTATTATTATGTCAAGAACAGAACCCCTCCTCAGACACTCCACTTCAAACAGACTTAAATCCCAAATTCCTCAGCCGTGTAAATCCCATAGTATGAAACACTGACTGCCCCACAATAGCTACCCACCATTCTCCAATTCAAATTTCACTGAAGGAATTCTAAGCACTTTATAGCAGTTCCACAATATCCCCTCAACCCTAGCGGCTTACAAGGACTCAAGCCCATCATCTCCTGACTTTGGGCTGCCAATATTTTAATCCCCACCCATTCTCCCCACAATACTCCTATTCTCCTTATGAAAAAACTTGATAGATCCTATAGACTGGTTCAGGATTTGCAACAAACCATCTCTGCTATTGTTCCTATTTGTCCTGTTGCCCCAAGCCCTCCTATCGTGAATTCCTCCCAACACTGGCCATTTCTCCGTATTAGACCCCAAGGATGCCTTTTTTACTATCCCTCCTCTCAAAATCTTTTTGCTTTCACTTGGACCGACCCTGACACAGGCTACTCCCAACAACTCACCTGGACTCTCCTCTCCCAGGGATTTAGAAACAGCCCTCACTATTTTGGTCAGGCACTTCAGTTGGGTCTTTCCCAACTACCTCTACAACCTAGCTTTTTGCTTCAATATGTGGATGATTTACTTCTTTGCAGCCCCTCTCTAGATCATTGTATTCAACACATCACCAGGCTTTTAAATTTTTTGGCTAAATGCAGGTACCAAGTATACAGAAAAAAAGGCCCAATTAAGCTCTCCAAAAGTCTCATGCCTAGGATTAATTATAACTCCAAATCCTCAAGAAATTCCACCGACATGAAAGCAAGACATTCAACAAATCCCATTTTCTAAAACAAAAAGGGACTTACTTTCCTCAGATTAATGAGATGCTTCCAATTATGGATAGCAAATTTTGCCATTATTGCTAAACCCCTTTATGAACACACAAAAGGAAATCTTGCCCAGCCAGTCACTCGCACTCCAGATCTTTGTCATGCTTCTCTCACCTAAAATGTGCATTACTACAGGCTCCTGCTTTAGGTCTTCCAAACCCCCAAGACACTTTCATCTATATTTGCACAGTTCTCATAATCAGGCCCTTGGACTGTTAGCCCAACCCACGGGATGTTCCCTCCAACTGGTGGCATATTTTTCAAAGCAACAAGACCCCATTTACAAACCTGGCCCCTTTGCTTAAAAATTTTGGCCACAGCCTCTCTGATTATCCCTGAGGCACAAAAACTCACATTCCACGAACCCCTTCAGGTATTTTCTTCTCACAGTCTGCAAGATAGGCCCAGCCATAAACATGCTCACCTCCATCTCATCCTCTCACATTCAAGCCTTACATTCAACTCGCCTTCATCCCTCTATCTCTTTTCATAGATGTTACCCCCCTCCGCCCCTTCCAAATCCTGCCACTCTTTGGCCTTCAACACTGATTCTGGACTCCGACCAACACTCACACTCTGATTTAATTGAAAGTTTTCTCACCATGTTTCACCACCTTCCACTTACATAAAGGGAGCCCCGGGTTCGTTTATAGATGGTAGTGCATCAAAAAACCCTCCAAGCAGGATATGCCATCATTGAAGGATATCATGATGATACCCACTCTCCCCCACCTAGAAGAGTCGTAGAGGCTGCTCCCTTGCCTTTGGGCACATCTTCTGAACAAGCAGAATTAGTTGCCCTAATAAGAGCACTAACCCTAGCCAAAAAAACACAATATATACACTGATTCTAAATATGCCTATAACATCATCCATTCCAATGCCCAAATTTGGAGCTAGCTGGGCTATCTTACAGCTAAAGGAACTCCGATTGTTAATGGAAAACTAATCCATCATTTACTAAAGATAGCTTTACTTCCAGAAAAAGGTTGCAGTTATCCATTGCAAAGGACATCAACCAGATAAAAGTCACATTTATTTAGGGAACCGTGAGGCTGACTACTGAGCAAAACATGCCTCAACCAATCATCCAATTCCCCAATACCTATTTCCCCTCATACAACATATCCCCTCCTTTTATCCAGAACACCAAATACAACTAATCACAGTGGAGGCACAATCCAAACCTGCATACTTATTCATGCAAAACAAATTAGTCCTACCTGACCCTAAAAAAACAACTCTTTTATGGGACATTCACAACCTCTTCCACACTAGCCATTCGCCTCTACATTCCTTAAGTTTTCATATACACATAACCCCAGATATAAAGGAACAGCTGAAAGCCCGTTTCCCGTCAATGCTCTATTTGGCAGACAGATTCATCCCACTCCAATACTAAACCCCCTTCTTTCCCAACCCATCAAGCCAGGGGACACCTTCCAAGACAGGATTGGCAAATTGATTTTACCCATATGTCCCAAGTAAAGAAGTTCGATTTCTTTTAGTTCTGGTTGATACCTTTTCGGGATGGGCCAAGGCTTTTCCCACAACCAACAAATGAACTTCTACTGTCACCTCCAAATTAATAACAGAAATCATCCCAAGGTTCAGGATACCTCTTTCTTTTCAATCTGACAATGGTCCTGAATTCATTTCTCAAATTACTTGAACTCTTGCACAAGCCCTTCAGATTACCTGGAAGCTACACATCCCCTATCGACCTCAATCTTCAGGAAAGGTTGAAAAAACGAATGGCATTCTAAAAAAAACACCCTCACCGGGTACTCACTCCAAACACATAAAGACTGAGTCACACATTTTTGGTCACTCCCATATAAACCCTTAATGCTCAGTCCCTTTGAACTCATGTACGAGAGACCACTCACCCCTTTTGTTCCACCTTAGGGTCAAGCCCTACCTCTACCAACTCCTCTCATTTTCCCTCTTCTACATACCATCTGCCATTTCATTTGGGAATATGCTGATAAATACCTGCTACAACCCATCGCCAACCCCTCTAATCCCTTCCTACAACCAGGAGACTGGGTTCTTGTAAAAGATCCCATTCCTACTCCCAATTCCCCCACACACACCTAAATGGAAGGGACCTTACCAATCATCCTTACCACACCCATGGCAGCAAAACTCCAGGGACTCCCCAACTAGATTCATTACACTTCTCTGAAGAAAGCAGACTTCCCTCCAACACATACCCACACAACCAAATCTAAAACCCCTTCAGCCTTCTCCTGTTGTCTCTACAGGATCCACTTCCCCTTGCCTCACCTGAATCCCAAAGGAAAAGAAAGAGAAATTCACATAAGCCACCTATGTGTCTTTTTCTACCAAACTTTCATCACTTTCTTCAGATCTTGTTAGAGACTTTCAGTGGTACCCTTACGAAACTCCCACCATACATCTTGATCAGCTCCTTACTGTTCTATGGGACCTATGGCTTCTAGGAATTTTCCAGGACTTTACTCCTACTCAAATAACCTTATTCTCTTTTTGCTTGTTGCTTTCTGTATAAATTCCGTAAGTACATCAACCTCACCAATACAACCACTCTTCACTGCTGTCAAGCTAGAAAGCTTTATAAACCTTACACAATCCCTCTAACCGCAAGCTAACTCTTCCTTTGCTCCTGAATGCTAGGTGTGCTTATCGCTGTCTTCCTCAGCTTACACAGCCCTTCCTACACCCCTTCATGACCTTTTAACAGGAAGCATAACCCTAATTTATAAACTCCAAAAAGGAGCTTTCTTTTTTGAAAGAGCTGACACCCTGTTCAGCGATTATCCCACTTCCAGGACCAATCAGGCTAACAAATTATTTCAAACCTATTACAACTCCCTACAATGCTTCAAGCCCCAAGGCCCTCCCGTTGAAGAGCCTATAACTAAACACATCCCCCTTTTACAATAAGCCTCACTGTGCTTTTCAGCCTCTGAGGGAAATTTCCCTGTAGGGTCCTTAACACCTAATCAAAGCAAACGCACTATAATTATTAAACACCCCTCTGACCATCAAAATAACCAAGTTGACTACCAAGTATCACCTGAAGCAAAAGGAACACTTCTGCATCTGGCTTGTTTTACAGCCTCTCCCTTAACCAATGCCTCAGAACTAACTTGTTCTGTCTCTGGTTCCCACCTTTTTCCATGGCTCAATATCAATGATGCAACATCTGATCGCATTAAACGTGTAAAAAATAACTCTTCCTATATCTCTACTATAGTGGGTGTCTCCTTGGCCTCCTCCTTGTCCATCTGGAGTAATGAACCACAGGAAAGAAACAATATCCAATCTTTAATTCACTTATTCTCTTTCCATATCTCTGCCTGTATTTACGATGAAGTCTTGTTCTTTTTGTGTGGCACCAACACATATCTTTATCTCACCAAGTGGACTGGAACCTGTCCCCTAGTTTATCTTTCTCCCTCCATTGGACTAGTTCCTCCTAATCAACCTTTGCCCATCCCACTTGTCCAATATGTTAAGAAAAGGAGAGCCATCCACATCATTCCTTAATGGCCGCCTTGGGTATAACCTCTGGACTTAGAGAGGGAGCAGGTGGATTAGCCACCTCCTTAACATACTTTAAGATTCTTTCAACAGAACTACAGGGATCTCTAGAAGATATAGCCCAAAGTCTTGTAAGAGTCCAAGACCAACTAGACTCCTTAGCTGGTGCAGTTCTCCAAAACAGACAAGGACTAGATCTTATAATCATTGAAAAAAGAGGGCGTCACCCTCTCATTGGGTGAGGAAAATTGTTTCTATCTCAATCAATTGGGCCTAGTAAGAGATGCTGCTGAAAAACTTAAAGGGCTAAAAAGCTAAGGGAATACCAAAACAACCAAATAGATTCATGGTTTGGGAACAAAATCATAGCATGAGTCATCCCATTCCCGGGCCCTCTCCTAATGATATGCCTAGGACTAATGTTCTTACCTTGCCTAATTAATCTTTTTCAAAGATTTTTAACCAACAGAATCATGGCCATTTCACAGACAACTATCCAAAAACATCTACAGACGACGTTACTCCTACAGTCAATCTGAGACCAGAAAACTCTCCACACCGCCCTCAGCAGGAATTAGCCAGAAAGAACATGCCATCCCTCATCCTTTGATCTGGACAGACAGAGCAGGAGCATCGCCATCTTGGACAAGCACTACCATTTTAAAGTTCCCCTTGATCAAAAGCCACCTAAATCCAACCCAAAGGGCATCAGCCTAATAGCTAATTGCAGCATGACCTTAATCCACAAATAATACCTCTGACCAGAAACATTCCAACCCTGAGATAAATCCCTCTCCGACCAGAGACATACCAGCCCCAAGATAACCACCCCTATGACCAGAGAGATGCCAACCCCAAGATAACCTCCCCTCCGACCAGAGATATTCCAACCCTGCAATAAACTTCTCCTTCACACAGAAACATTCAAGCCTTTTGTCCCCAACCCTTAAATACTCTTAGTCTGTAAGAGAGAGAGCTCCTGACTGAAATCAGTCAGAAGCCCTCTCAGGTTTATTCTCCAAAATAAACCTGTCTTTGACTGTTGAGTGGCTTTTTTTGTTTCTTTCCTCTTTCTTTAACTCTTACAATAACACTGTGTGTATCACTATTTGGATTAACATAAATGAGAAAGGAGAGATAGAGACCGTGAACTAGGTAAATGAACTTGCATCGTTTGGCAGTAGTATAAACACAATTTAAATTTACTCCATGCTCAAGTTCATAAATTATGATTGTTGACAACATTATAATTTAGGTTGTTTTTATTTTGTGGAACTTTGTAGATTAACTAAGATTTCATTAATATAGTATTTTATATTTACATGCAATGTAATCTTTTAGTAACCACAAAGTAGGTTGTTGAGAGGATCCATGATGTAATACATATAAAACACTTAGACTAGTTTATGGCATACATAGGCCTCAAATAAATGTTATCTAAGGGTATGATTTATATAATCTGTACTTGGAACTCCAGTTTCAATGCCCAGACTCTGGGAACCAAGTGTGGCCTACACTGAACATCATTTTTGCTTAAGATGTTAGTCTTATACATCTTTATACCAATTCTAGACATTAAGCTTTTCTTTCTTTTCTTTTTTTTCTTTTTTCTTTTCTTTTCTTTTCCTTTCTTTCTTTCTTTCTTTCTTTCTTTCCTTCTTTCTTTCTTTCTTTCTTTCTTTCTTGTTTCTTTCCTTCTTTCTTTCCCTAATTGTGGGAAAATAGAAATAAAATAAAACTCATCATTTTCACCTTTTTAAGTGTACAGTTCAGTGGCATTAAACACATTCACACTGTTGTACACCATAACCACCACAGATCTCCAGAACTTTTCCTCATTCCAAACTAGAACTCTGTAACCATAAACAACTCATTATTCCCTCCTCCTCCCAGCCGCTAGTGACCACCATTCCACTTTCTGACTCTGTTTGACCACTCAAGGTGGTCTCATAAGGTAGAATCATACAGAATCTGCCTTTTTTGTGACTGGCTTATTTCACTTAGCATATGTCTTTACATTTCATCTGAGTGATAGCGTATTTTCAGAATTTCCTTCCTTTTTAAGACTGAATAATATTCCATTGTATGTTTATACCACATTTTGCTTTTCCAGGCATCCATTGATGGAGATTTGTTTGTTTGTTTGTTTCACCTTTTGGTTGCCATTAATGTTTGTGCTATGAACATGGGTATACAAATATATGTTCAAGTCTCTGTTTTCAGTTTTTTTAAATATATGACCAGAAATGGAATCATGGCATCATATGGTAATTGTATGTTTAAAGTTTTTGAGAAATGACTCTACCTTTTTCCACAACAGCTGCATCATTTTACATTCCCACCAGCAAGGTGCAAGGGTTCCAATTTCTCCACATCCACACCAACACTTATATTCTCTTTTTTCCTTTTGAATAATAGTCATCCTAATGTGTGTACGCATAACTACACACAAGAAAATGGTGCATCTCATAAAAGCAATATTTATCAAGGGAAAGAAACAAGTTCAATAAATTATTTTATTTATACAAAATTTAAGACCATGCACATATTTTTAAAAAGTAAATAATTAGCACAAAATCAGAGTAATGCTTTCCTCCAAGGGAAAGATGGTAGGTAGAAGGTGCACACAGAGAGCTTCTGGAAAGCTGGATAAGCTTCTTAGTCTGTGTTGTTAATTATTTATTAAACTCTCTATATATGTTTATGCAACTCTCTGTGCTTAAGTTATGTGTCAGTCTAAAAGAAACACTACTATTAAATCCTCAATTATGAAAATCTCACTCTTCAGTCATGAGCTGAAGAATAGCAATACCAGTTGTTGATCACTCTTCTGGACAGAAATCCAAGATAAGAAATACAAATTGAATTTACTCTGAGAAATTTATCTTTCAAGACATATGAAGTATTTAAATTTAAGAGAGGTGAAGATCCTTTTTACTATACAAATTTAAGATCCAATTCCCTTCAAAGATGTGGATTTTAGGGAAAAAATTAATTGTTGTTAAGGATTATGGTGATTATGGTGATTCTACTCCATAGTAACTTCATTAAAGGACCTAGTCTAAGTCCAAGGTTAAAAAGTTACAAGAGGCATATGTGTATGGGCAGAATAGAGAAAAATAGCAAAAATATCTTCTTTTGAACAATGGGACTCTTTGTGAAGAAGTTTTATGGTGGCAAAGCCTCAAGAAGAATATCACCAGTGATGTTTTGTGGCAAGTTATGTTTACCAAAGTTAGTAAAGATCTGAAATTGGATGTGGTAGGCCTCCTGTGTATGACACAAAGCAAGACAATAAGGAAGAGGTGGGTATTTCATGGAAAAGTAAAATACCCTGAAAAGAAGAAAAGAGGGAGGGGAAGTGAATCATTGATATAGTGAGTTATTGAAAGTGGCAAAATAGAGAATTAAGAATAATAAATAAGGCTTTTGTATCCTGCAGCTCAGAAGCACGTTTGGTCCAGATTTTACCCCTGCAGATAAGCATTGAAAAAGGCATGAATGTTAAAGTGTGGCTTTGAGTAACTTGATCAAAATTGTTTTCTCTTGAATTTTACATTTACTAAAACAAATCTGGATCTTAGCAAATTGTTTTTTCTTGTGTTATGAAATTGTAAAAGATAAAAACTCATACACATGTATAGGGCACGTATCATGAATGGAGATTGCAGGACTGGAAGTTACTCTGGGTGAATCACTGAGTGACTGGTGAGTGAATGAAGGCCTAGACTTCATTGTGCCCCACTAAGTACTTAGTAAACACTGTACACAGGCTACACTAAATTTACAGAAAAAAAAATCTTTCTTCAATGATAAATTAACCTTAGTTTACTACAACTTTATAAACTTTTTGAATTATTTAACTTTTTGACTCTTGTAATAACACTTAGCTTAAAACACAAACACACTTAGACCTATACAAACCTATTTTCTTTGTCTATATCCTTATCGTTTAAACTTTTTTCCAAAGATTTTGCTTTTTATGCTTTTTTTTTCTAAACGGTTAAGGTTCAAATACACACGTTAGCTCAGGGGTGCACAGGGTCAGGATCATCCATATCATTGTCTTCCACTTTCCCATCTTGTCCCACTGGAAGGTCTTTAGGGGCAATAACACACATGGAGCTGTCACTTCCTATGATAACAATGTTTTCTTCAGGAATACCTCCTGAAGGATCTACCTGAGGCTGTTTAACAGTTAACTTTCCTTTTACAAGGAAGAGTACACTCTAAAATAACAATAAAATGTATAGTATAGTATAGTATAGTATAGTATAGTATAGTATAATATAGTATAGTATAGTACAGTACAGTGTAGTATAGTATAGTATATACATATACTAGTACCATAGTCATTTGTTGTCATTATTGAGTATTGTGTACTGTACATAATTGTATTGCTATACTTTTATGTGACTGGCAGTACAGGAGGTTTGTTTGCACCAGCATCACCACAAACATGTGAGCAATGCATTATGCTACAATGTTACAATGGCTATTATATAGGGATAGGAAATTTTCAGCTCCATTATAATCTCCTGATGACCAACCTATGTATGTTCCTTCCTTGACTGAACTGTCCTTATGTGGTGCATGATTGTTTACACTGTGAGCTCTGGGTCCCATTAAAATTCTAGGAGAAGGTTGAATTTTTTTGTTTTAGCAAGCAATTAATCTCATCAAGTTTAGAATGCAAGCTGTATCTCATCATCTGTGTGTGTGCAGTAGTTCTAATGTCATTACAGTTTCCCAAGGCTTTGCCATGCTGTTCGTGCCTGTCCTGTGCCTGGGCCTCTCAGCCACTAGTCTGGCATTAGGACTGTGATATTTGTATCATAGTTTAGCTCCTAATGACTTTGATATGCTGGTGTGAAACTGTCCCCCGCATGTGCTGCTTGGGGAGCCCAGGACCCTGAGAGTTATGATGGTTCATGTATAGAACTAGGGATCCGTTTCTCTCACTCTCTCCTCTGAGATTTTTCCCACACTCTCCAGTTCCCATAGGTCCCTCTTACCAGTTCCTCTGGCCAGAAATGTTGATTTCTCTCAGAGTATTGTCAAACGATTCTGCACAACTGCGGCTTTCCTTGATGTAAAGTGGGAAGAGAAAATTGAGGAAAAATATAAAGGGATATTTTTTATATTTTCCTTAGGCCATATTCCTTAGGCCACAGGGTTCCTTTTCACCAGTTCTTTTGGGATTTTTCTCTCAGAGTTTTTGATGGTTCCACCACAGCAGCCTTAGTACAGCTTCCTGATTCTGACCACACTCAGAGAAGAACTAGAAGTGAAAAAAGAAGTAAAGTTCCAAGAAAGAAATATTGCTGCATGCACTCTCTGGAGAACCCCTTTCCAATCTATCCAAAAAAAGGAGGTGTCTCTTGGAGTTTCTTCTGTCTGCTCTCACTGCACCCTTCCATGTCTGGAGTTACCTTCAAGTCAAAGCCAGGAGACAAAAGAGGAAAAACCTTAGGAACTCACTTGCTTACTATTATTTCTCTAAGTTCTGACTTCCCTCCCAATATTCATGCTACTGTGTACTTTCCAAGGCCCACAGATAGCTGCTTTTTATACTCTGCCTGATGTTTCCCGTTGTAATGAATGGAAGATATAGACTATAGTGGGCTTATTTCAACTTGGCCATCACAGAAAAATCCTCAGCTTTGTTGTTCACTGATTTTAGAATTCTAGGTTTGTGTTAGGGGTAGAAGTTTTCTTAGTGTATTTTAAGATTTCATTCCATTTTCCTTCAGATTCCAAAGTTTCTATTGAAAGTCAGCCTTAACTCTTTTTGTTCTTTTTTTCCAAAGACAAGGCACTTTCATCTCTGGCTAATTTAAACATTTTCTCTTTATGTTTGGTTTTTAGCAATTTATTATTATTTTTTGCATATGGTTTTATTTCACTGGTCTATAATTGAGGTTGATAAGTTTCTTGTATCTGTGTTTTGACATCTTTAATCAGTTTTGGAAAAACTGCCATTATCTTTTTGTTTTCTCTGTTGCACTCTTTATCCCTTATTTTTATGAACATTTGTAAGTATATTTGACCATTAGATAATGCCTACATGTCTCTGATGCTGATGTCTTTCTTCTTCATTTTATCTTGTACTGTGCTTCAGATTAGATGGTTTCTATTAAACTGTCTTCGAGTTAACTACTACTGCATTTGCCTGTGACCAGTCTGCTGTTAAATTCACCCATTAAGTTTTAATTTTAGATGATGTACTTTGATTCCTTTTATTTAGATTCCATATTTAAAAGATTCCACATTCATGTTCTTTTTTAGATTGTAAATCTTTTTCTTTACTGTATATTCTTAGATATTTATGAATATATAGTTAAATAGAGTTCATTTAAAGTTCTTTTGTGCTAAGTAATTAAGTCTAGAGAGAGCTTTGTCTCCTAAATAATTGTGGGTGAGGCTGTTGGCATTCAGAGTATCATGGGATCAAATATATAAAAAGCTCACAAAGTTTTTTATTCAGCTGTATTGGTAAAACTGCCACCAGTCTGGACTGAAAGAGACTGAGTTTGTTTAAAATGTAAAAGGGGCAATGGATGGGCAACTCTCTATGTAAAAGAAACAGGTTGAGAAAGTTGTTCAAAGTGCTGATCATCCTATGTGCTCTTTAAAGGTGGCCAAGGACAGAAACAGAAAAGGAAGTATTTTTCAAAGGAAAGAGCATAGAATTCTGAAGACAGGTAGACTAATGAGAAACTCCCAAGGAAAGGAGTCAGGGGCTAATCGAGGAATTTTGTCCAACCCTAGAGGGGATGCACAAGGCAACATTTGTTCAACGGGATTTCAGAATTGCTAGGGATCAGTGACTGTTAAGTCCCCCATTCTTTCTGTTTTTGAATGGGCATGTTTACTATCATTATCTTGACCCAGTTTCAGCACTGTGTGTTGAGTGCTTGTGGAAAGACAACTTTGTTGCTATTGTTGTGGTTTGTATGTCTTAGAATTAAAGAAAGAAGAGGCC
>NW_012109441.1:428328-429970 GCF_000951045.1 Mandrillus leucophaeus | reverse complement strand
GGGTTTCACCATGTTGGCCAGGCTGGTCTCAAACTCCTGACCTCAGGTGATCTGCCCGCTTCAACCACCCAAAGTGCTGGGATTACAGCTGTGAGCCACAACACCCAGCCAAAAAATTTTTAAAGAATAATGAATTTCAAATGTTAAAAACTTTCTTATGAAAAGACCTCTTGGAGAGCTTAATGTACATACATATTCCAGAGTTTGAACAATTCAGTAGATTGGTACCTGGGTCATGCTGAAGAATACTGAAGTCCGAGAGTCAGGTTAGCTACATGTTTTTGAAACGGGAAAAATTCCCTTGTCCCCCTTGCAGGGAGTGCGATGTGGATGTGGCTCACTTCTTCGGTGCCTGCTGCTCAGACCTCCAGGGGAGCACACAGATGTCAGGCTGTGAGGCTCTGACCCCACGGCAATGTGTAGGGGTGAATGTTTACAGCTCCTGAAGCCCCAGTGGGTGTGTTCCTCTGCTGATGTGCTCCCTCTCGAAGTCCAGCAGCTTCTGTCACTGCCTTGCTAGGGTCTCAGGTTTTTATAGGCACAGGATCTCCGGAGCATGGTAAGCCAGGGTGGTCTTGGGAAATGCAACATTTGGACAGGAAATGCCTGTTCACACCTGGGTCCATGGGGGTGGAGCCCTAGCCAGGGACCATGTCCTCCTCTACCCAGCACTTCTGTTCCCCCACTCCTCTATCATTTAAAGGGACCACACTCTTCCCTTCCTAGCACTCACGTACCATTTTCAAACAGAGAAAAGAACAGATAGCTACACTAGGATTTGCCTGAATTCCAGAGGGAAAGAGATTCATGTTTCCCTGGCAATCGATATAGACCAAAAGTAAAGGAAAGGTCTGGGGTCTGCTTGTCTTAGTATCTCAAGGCAGCCTCCAAGAGAAACAGATCATAGAAGAAAGAGGCTGCTAGTATTCCAGAGTGCCTAGTGACTGAGAATTCCATGAGAATGGAGATGCAGTAGCCCTCACTGGGCTCTGGACTAGGGGAGTGTGGGTTCTCAAAGAATTCATGAAAATGTTCACAATAGAGTCTTCTTATGTATCTGTTTTCCCTAGAACATTCAATCCAAGCACATGAAATATCAGTCAAGTAAAAACTGTCCTCTTCTGCTCTTCATGCCTCAACTCCCAGGGGTCTGAAACTATATCAAGTAGAAGAAATAGAAGCACAAGCTGTAGAAACAAAAGAAGCTAATTTTGCCACCTTCACTGTTTGTGAGCTTCTCATCTGCAACACTTGAATAGGCAAAGTGTGAGGCCTCAGTTTTGAATAAAATATAGAAATTTGACTATTGAAAGAGACTAATTGAATACCTTTCTTTTTTTACTTAAACATTATCAGAGAGGTTATGAAGCCTTCCTGAATGCTCATTCAAGGTAAGGAATTGGGTAACCCCAAAGAACACACTGAAAGGAAAAAATGATAATAGGGTTAAATTAAATATGTTTTATTACATTACATCAGTTTAGATGTTCAATATATTCTTTTTTAATAAATAAGTTTATTTGGCTCATGATTTTCAGGTCATACAAGCAGCATTGCACCAGCATCTGCATCTGATGAGGACCTCAGGGTGCTTCCACTCGTGGTGGAAGAAGGGGAGCCAGCATGTGCAGATATCACATGA
>NW_012109441.1:423742-427838 GCF_000951045.1 Mandrillus leucophaeus | reverse complement strand
GAGCTACAATTCAAGATGAGATTTGGGTGCGGACACAGCCAAACCATATAAACTGTAGTTTATTTTTTCATTGTGACTCATATCATAAAGAAAAAGGGTTGCTCCAATAATCTCTACCCCATTTCATATTCATAAGGAAAAGATTCTTTTCTTGGCTAATTGTTCATGTTTAAATAAAAATCTTATAATTTTACAAGGTTTTGCCTTTTACACTTGATGCTGAAATCAAGAAGTCTTTTTAAAAATAATTTTCTTTTAAAACTTTGAGTACAGCTTTTCACTAGGATTGCCAACATGGCGAAAAGAAGATTTGTCTTATTTAAAGAATATATTAAAGTGTTTATTGTTAATTACTCTTTTAATGTAAATATTTTTGTCTTTTATGGTAATTTGACTTGTTTTGGTTTGGTTTCCATTTGATACTGAGGATGAAGGGAAATTAGAGCAGAATTGCTTATTTACATTATTTCAAACTTCCAACCATGAAAGGAAAAGGTTTGGGATCTTGTTTGTAAAGCCAAGTGTGTGTGTGTGTGTGTGTGTGTGTGTGTGTGTGTTTGAAAGGGGGTTATTTACACTGAGTTTTACTTTGGTATGGAGGTAACTCTTATCCAAGTGTGGTTGGTTCAAAGGGCAGGTAGGGATGATAAATAAGAGACTGTTTGGCACTAAGGATTAGGTAGAGTTGGGGCTGAGTCATGGTTGTGTGGAAAGCTAGGATCATGATTGGGGATGGAAGGAGGCTAAATCTGCTACACAATTTGAAACTAGGGCATGATAGTGTGGTAAAGAAGAGATAGAGCTTGAAGTAGAAGTAGTTACTTATTTAGCATGTGTGTTAATTACTATATGATTAATTCAGTGTCATCTGACTGAAATGGAGATTAATGTACTAATGATTAATTTGTATGAATTTTATTTACATTATTATCTAATATAGGCTATGTAATAATCTAAGTTAGAGAGACAATGTTTATGAGACAAATAGGGTTGCTGCTATCAAAGAAATCAAATAAAGGAAGAATGATTATCATATAGTAATGAGTACTCTCTGAGGAGAAAAACAAAAGTAATTGGGAGTGATTTGAGGGAACTTATTTAGGTTGAGTCAAAAATGGTTAGTCAGAAATGGTTTTTCTAGTCAGAAATGGTTATTCTAGAAATACTCTATTTGAAAAGAGACCTGAATGATAAGAAAAAGCCAGCTATTCAAAATCCATAGCAAACCACTCCACACAGCAAGAAAATAAGTGAAAATAGCTAAGGAAGGAACAAATCTGCATGTTAGAGAAACAGATAGGGAGTTAGTGTACTTAAGTTTATTGAGAGACAAAAAGGATGTTATATTGTGGAATAAGTAAAACCATAGAGAAAAGCATATGTAGAAGAGCCATTCAGAGTGCTCTGTGATTTTCTGGAAACTTCCTGGCTACAGCCAACTGAAAGGGACATTGTGGTAATGCTGGCTTCTCTAGACTGAAACCAAAGCCTATGGCTTGAAAGATTAAACAGAGATAATGAGCTTATCATTCATTAAAGAAAGCAAGTCATAAAAATAGCTTAAAATATGGAATAAGAGACAGGCATGTCAATTATTTCTCCTTGGCACTGGATTAACAAAAATTTGTTGTTGGTGTTGGTGGTATATTAAGTAGAAAAAAGTCTTTTAGACCTAAAAATTATTGATATGCACATTATCTATTCTGTAATGATGCCATCCCTCCTAGTTTCCATTGCGGAGGATTGGATCTGGAAATTGTGTTACTAATAAAAATACAGGAGAAGGTTTGAGTGTCCCTATTCCCATATGTAATGGGTTGTCATAAAACATACTTCTCAACCTCTTCTGGTGCATTTCTCCTGTACTGCAAAAGATGTACAGCTGAAAAGAACATTTCCTGGATAGCATTGGATGTCATTTAGATTTAGCCAATCAGAGGCATTCTGATAAAGTTTGGACATGCTGAGGGTTTTTTCTGACCTGAAAAGGCACCAGTGTAGGGGTGCCTCATTTTCTGTGTCAGAATTAGGAGAGATTTTCATGTCTGATAACTGACTTCATGGATATAAAGAGGCAGCATGCAGGGTGTCTGTTACTGGTGCAGGTTGTAGCAGGTGATCATGGGGGCTTACTGAATGGAGGAGCTTCCCAAATATGGCTGTTCTGAGCAGCGTGAGTTCCTGACTGTAGAAGAGAGGTGGTTTCCTTGGTTGCCTGATTCAGTTCCTTCTATTGTTCTGATGATTCTCTAAGTTATATTAAGGTCTGTGATAAACTCCTTTCTGCTCAAAATCAACTAAAGCAAATTTCGTTCTCTGTAGCTATTCAATACTCCATGTCTACCACTTGAACAGACAGAATAAAATACGTTCTTGATGGCAACTCAACACCCTCTTCCATAATAAATAAATAAATTGTGACTTGAACTCCTACTCCAGTTGGCACTACATGTAAGAATATGGATTCTGTGGTCGTGTCTGTTTTCAGTGATCATTTATTACCTTGATCAGAGGGAGTCCTCAGCGTCTTCACCCTCAAGGCCAATACATGAAGACCCTCCTCCAATTGCCCCTGAAATTGATCTTCTTGGGAATTTTCGTTCAGCACATTGAGTCCCAATGGGTAACTAATTGCCTCTTTATTTTTTCATGGAGAACCAGAACAGAATGGAAAACTTGAGCAATATCAAAGAGTTAGCTATATTTGAAATCCATATTAAACTTACATTTTGAGTAATGAATAGGATACCACAGAGAACCCATCTCTTCTTGATATGTTTTCTCTGGTTCATAGAAATCAGATAGTAATTATTTTCTCTTGTTTCTGGCATTGAAAACCTAAGACAAAGCCGTAGAATAAGAACTTCAATATTGGCAGATCTGGTAGGCTCAAAAACGAAACAAGAATGGCAGCTATAACATCTACTAGCTGTTTATTGTATGTCCTTTCCAATGCAGTAGAGACAGAAAAAGAAGAAGTAATAAAGTTTGAAGAGAAAGAAAAGCTATCATTTTTAGCAGATGTTATAACTACGTACAAAGGAAATACACAAAATAATTTCAAAGGTAGAGGATGCAATTGATAAGAGTGTGTAGCGAGATTGTTGATTTGAAGGTCTTGTATGATAAAGCATTGTATTGCTGTAGAAAATACAATATTGAAGATTTTTTAATACCAATTTAAATAACATCATTTCATATTCATAAAAGGGAAATGTGGAAAACACAAAAGTTAATACTGAATAATAATGAAGGAATTCTGCCTTATGAAAATATTACCACCACTACCACCATATATGTGTCAATGGACAAAAATAGCCAAGAAAATTTTGCAAAACACAATCAAGAATGAGGAAGAGGGCACCCTAGACATCAAAGTATATTATAAAATAATAATGTGTGATATTGGCACCGGAGTACCAAAACATTCCCAAAAAAGGAGGAAAGATTTCAGAGACAGGTGAATTCCTGAAGCAAAAGTCACCATGCAGTCAACCAGCAAATATTTATTAAGCACCTACTGTATACCAGGCAGTGTTCTAGGTACTTAGAATATTGTTGATCAAAATAAATAAGGTCTCTGTTTTGATTTTATACTCTAAATAAATAGATGAATAAATGATAATGATAGATAATAATTGTAGATCAATAGATTGACAGAAACCAAAAAAATAAGAGATTATATGTTTATATTATGATCAATTAAGTGAAAACAAAATGACCAGGTAGAATAGACAATTTCACTGAATTGATTTATTGGTTTAACTGGCATATTTCATTTCTTCAGTGAACAAGCTGATGCCCATGACATGCCAACAGCTCACAGCTGTTCTTTGGCCTTCCAGTATATTTCTGCTTCCATTAGTTGAGTTTAATGTTTACCAGAAGTTGCTGGCATTTGCTCACAAACCTGTTCATCTCTATTGACTTGTTGTTGTAATTATATATTTAAATAAAATAAATATTTCATTATGAATTAAGTATGAATTTTAAAAGGGAAATTTTAAGTTCTTAAACAATTAAATGCTTTGGAAATAATAAAGATAAGTTGCCTAATAAAATACTATTAAATTAGATATAGGTAAAATAACTTTTA
>NW_012109441.1:422125-423186 GCF_000951045.1 Mandrillus leucophaeus | reverse complement strand
CACTTATGAAACTTAGTTTGGCTGGATATGAAATTCTGGGTTGAAAATTCTTTTCTTTAAGAATGTTGAATATTGGCCCCCACTCTCTTCTGGCTTAGAGAGTTTCTGCTGAGAGATCTGCCGTTAGTCTGATGGGCTTCCCTTTGTGGGCAACTCGACCTTTCTCTCTGGTTGCCCTTAACATTTTTTCCCTCATTTCAACTTTGGTGAATCTGACAATTATGTGTCTTGGAGTTGCTCTTCTTGAGTAGTATCTTTGTGGCGTTCTCTGTATTTCCTCAATTTGAATGTTGGCCTGCCTTACTAGGGTGAGAAAGTTCCCCTGGATGATATCCTGCAGAGTGTTTTCCAACTTGGTTCCATTTTCCCCCTCACTTTCAGGCACACCAATCAGACGTAGATTTGGCCTTTTCACATAATCCCGTATTTCTTGGAGGCTTTGTTCATTTCTTTTTACTCTTTTTTCTCTACACTTCTCTTCTCACTTCATTTCATTCATTCGATCTTTAATCTCTGATACTCTTTCTGCCAGTTGATCAAGTTGGTTACTGAAGCTTGTGCATTTGTCATGTAGCTCTCGTGTTATGGTTTTCATCTCTATCAGTTCTTTTAAGGACTTCTCTGCATTGGTTATTCTAGTTAGCCATTCATCAAATCTTTTTTCAAGGTTTTTAGTTTCTTTGCACTGGGTACGTAGTTCCTCCTTTAGCTCTGAGAAGTTTGATCAACTGAAGTCTTCTTCTCTCAACTCGTCAAAGTCGTTCTCCATCCAACTTTGTTCCACTGCAGGCGATGAGCTGCATTCCTTTGGAGGGGGAGATGCACTCTGATTTTTTGAAATTCCAGCTTTTCTGCACTGCTTTTCCCCATCTTTGTGGTTTTATCTGCCTTTGGTCTTTGATGATGGTGACTTACTGATGGGGTTTTGGTGTGGATGTCTTTTCTATTTGTTAGTTTTCCTTCCAACAGTCAGGATGCTCAGCTGCAGGTCTGTTGGAGTTTGCTTGAGGTCCACTCCAGACCCTGTTTGCCTGGGTATCAGCAGCAGAGGCTGCAGAAGA
>NW_012109441.1:418904-422075 GCF_000951045.1 Mandrillus leucophaeus | reverse complement strand
CCAGAAACGAGATCAGCGGCAGAGATGGCTGGATTTCCACCAAAATTTGTGCACTCCTCCTCCTGCTGCTTAGTGATATTGCTCAGAAATGGCAATCCAAGTAAGGACTCCACTTTCATGCTTTTTCATCTAGGTGGGGTCACGTCACTAGTTCTCACCGTGAAATGTGACTGAAAGTGAAGTGTGTTGCTGGCACACCAAGGATTTAAGTAATAAGTGTACCTTCTCCACCCTCTCTCTTTTGCCTTTATTTTGCCTTTCTTTTGCCTTTCAACATTGGAAGTAGAGTGCAGAAAGTCCAATAAAAAAGCAGAATCACAACATGTGAAGGGCCTGGGTCCCTGAGTCACTATGTGGAGAAAATTATCTGGACTATTAGCAATCTGGCAATGGACTGTTGTGTGAATAAGAAGAGAATGTCTATTTAGCCAGTCCCCTGAAATTTTTCTCTTTATTCTGGATAGCAGCTGGTGCTACCCAAACTAATAAAACGAGACAGTTAAAAGGTAGACAGTGAACTCAGTAGTATGGGCAAAGAGCAGATCACAGAAGATTTTATTAGCCAGGTAAGAAATCTAGGTTTAATTCTAGATGCTATAAGAAAACATGTGAGGTGTTTAATCATCATATCGACGTGATATAGTTTAAGTTTTATAAACATTTCTAGCAGTTGTGTGGAAAATGAACTTTAGGAATCAAGAAGGAGGTAGGGCGATGAGGTGGGAGGCTATTTCAACAATTCAGGAGGAAAATGGCAATATCTTAAAGTCAAGTGGTTACAAAGGAGATGAATAAAATGGACTAAGTTGAGAAATATGTTATCATTCAATTGATAGAATTCACCAACTGGTTGAATGTGGAAGTTGAGAATGTGACAAATCAAGGGTAACTCCTCCTTCCCCTGATGCCTTTCTGTTATTTCTTTTATTAAATAAAACCAGTGATGTGAATTAAAAAGTGTGGAAGAAGCTAAAGAAAAGATACTCCCACACATGTGAGGTCGTAGATAGGTAGGATCTAGTATTTCATAACTGTCCAATCTGATTACTTAAACCTTAAATCGGGGCAGGACTGTAAGAGCTAAGCTGCTATTGACTCTTCACTAGAAAACCTTAGTAACAGAGCATCTTGGGGATCTATATCTGAAAAGGTTCATAACCAAATAGACTCACGTGGACATGACAAATCTCGAATGATATTGATATCTGCCCTAATTTCGCCAACCATATTTTCCTTGATGACTCCCTCCAAAGTAGACAGTAGTGGCAGACACATGTTGGGGATGGTGTGTGAGGAGTGCCCTATTACATAACTCCAGCTGCTTTTGCATTTGTGTCCTAGTGACTCATTCTTTCTCCATAAGAGATTACATCCCATGAAACAGTAGTGGGCAACAGATTTCACCTAGCCTTTCAAATACCTCATCACACTGGGCAGAAGTGATCGTTGATTATGGTTTCATTGTGGTTACATTATTATTTCCACCTGTATTGAAGGTAGATTCGTCTATTATTTCATCATAGTTTGTAGGACCAATAAGAGCCATGTTCGAAGCAGTTAAGGAGAAATTCATATTACCAGAGTTCCTGCACTTAGAGGTTTTTATAATTTGGGATTTTCTCATTTTAGAATGGGACAAATGAAGCTTCAGTTGTATAAGAACTATATATATTATACTTAAAGGGAACATCTTCTGAATTTTTTTAATGTAAAAAGGAACAGAGAGAAACAAAGGGAGAGACTTCATATATAAGAACCTTGTATAATAGAATATAATAGTTATTATTTTTATTACCACTACTATTATTACCTATCCAGCCTTCTTTTTCCATCTTTGTTTAGGAAAAAGAAAATCTGTATTCCTGACACAGAAGTGGGTTGAAATCTAAGGCCTGGTTAATCAGAGTCCACATCCCATAGCTAAAATGATTGGTTGGGAAACTGGAATGGCAATCAAGCTAAGCATTCTTCAGATTATCAAAATGGAGCTGACATGTTTGATCTGTTGCTATTCAGATGATGAGCTGAAAATATGAGATGTCCATCTTCATAGCCATGTAGGAAATGTTTGACTTCCACAGAAGAAAATAAGGATAACCAATAGGAAAAAAGCCAAACTCAAAGAGACCTACACAGAGAACACAAGCAAGAGACAAAGAAATACATGCACACAAAAAGAAACAGAGACTGAAAGATGCAGGGAAATAAACAACATAAACATAGGATATAGACAAAGAAAAAGACAATGGACAGATGGAATGACAGAAAAAAAATGGCAGTGAGGCACACAAGCCAGTAGACAGATGGAAGCGGGGAAAAGAGGTGGATAGAGAGACAACCCAAGAGGCAGATAATAAATTTTATACACACACACACACACACACACACACACACACACATATATGTAGGAGGGAGTCACAGATAGAAAAAGAAACAGAGAAATTCAGAGAAATGGATACAAGCGAAAATTCAAATCAAAGAAAGAAAAGCTATCAAATATATGAATGGAGAGTAGGTCTTTAAGACAGAGATAGAAAAGAGATTTGAAGAGAAAGGCAGAGACAGAGATAAATACAGAGTAGAATGAAACAGAAGTGCACTGAGAGAAGGGAATGAGGGCAGAAGAGGGAGAGAAGGGTCAGAGAGAGAGGGGAAGGGAACTGAAAGATAAGAGAGAAAAAGGTCTCATTTGAGTCCAGGATCTAAGCATTTTTCAGAAGCTAAATTCACCTAGAAACTTTGTGATTGCATGAACCCCAAAATTAGTTTTCCCCTTAAGATGGTACTAATAGAGTTTCCATTATAAGCAACCAAAATACTACTTTCTAACAAAATCTCCATTGGTAATTATACAATTGGATAGGTTGGATGGAATCAACAATCATTGTCTGTTGCCCTGAAGAAAACAGTGAACTCACCAGAAGATATTTGTGGTGCCATTTGGTTAAGTTATGGCATTAGGTACCATGACTGGTGCAAAACAATTCTATTTGCACAAATAAGTGAAATTAATCAGACTATTGCAGAAGCCAAGAAAGACTGTGCACACAATCCCAACTTCCAAGACCCACTGACAATGGAAAATTAAATTTATTTCATATCTCATTTCACATTCTTATGTAGCACCTGACTTAGACCAAGTATGAGGACTCATGATTTTTTTTTTTTTTT
>NW_012109441.1:389354-413329 GCF_000951045.1 Mandrillus leucophaeus | reverse complement strand
TTTATCTGCCTTTGGTCTTTGATGTTGGTGACTTACTGATGGGGTTTTGGTGTGGATGTCTTTTCTATTTGTTAGTTTTCCTTCCAACAGTCAGGATGCTCAGCTGCAGGTCTGTTGGAGTTTGCTTGAGGTCCACTCCAGACCCTGTTTGCCTGGGTATCAGCAGCAGAGGCTGCAGAAGACAGAATATTGCTGAAAAGCGAATGTTGCTGTCTGATTCTTGCTCTGGAAGCTTCCTCTCAGGGGTGTACCCAAGCCATGTGAGGTGTGATGTGTCGGTCTGCACCTAGTGGAGGATGTCTCCCAGTTAGGCTACTCAGGGGTCAGGGACCCACTTGAGCAGGCAGTCTGTCCCTTCTCAGATCTCAACCTCTGTGCTGGGAGATCCACTGCTCTCTTCAAAGCTGCAGACAGGGACATTTACCTCTGCTGAGGTTTCTGCTGCTTTTTGTTTAGCTATGCCCTGTCCCCAGAGGTGGAGTCTACAGAGGTAGGCAGGCCTCCTTGAGCTGTGGTGGACTCCACCCTATTCGAGCTTCCCTGAGGCTTTGTTTACCTACTTAAGCCTCAGCAATGGCAGGCGCCCCTCCCCCAGCCTCACTGCCACCTTGCAGTTAGATCTCAGACTGCTGTGCTAGCAATGAGGGAGGCTCAGAGGGCATGGGACCCTCTGGGCCAGGTGTGGGATATAATCTCCTGGTGTGCCGTTTGCTAAAACCCTTGGTAAAGCGCAGTATTAAGGTGGGAGTTACCCAATTTTCCAGGTGTTGTGTGTCTCAATTTCCTTTAGCTAGGAAAAGGAGTTCCCTTCCCCCTTTCACTTCCCAGGTGAGTCGATACCTCGCACTGCTTCAGCTCTTGCTGGTCGGGCTGTACCCACAGACCAGTGCCAACCGTCTGACATGCCCCAGTGAGATGAAGCCAGTACCTCAGTTGAAAATGCATAAATCACCCATCTTCTGTGTTGCTCATGCTGGGAGCTGGAAGCTGGAGCTGTTCCTATTCAGCCATCTTGGGGTCTCCCCTCCTGAGGACTCATGATTTTTGAGTGTCCTTGCCTGGACATTGTCTTCTTTGGATGTCATAACTGAACTAGAGTTCTAGAATCTGGTCCCTTTCTTAGTTCAGTGTTTCCCACCAACACCACTACCCTACTCAATCAGAATTAGAAACACAAGTGACTCACAAATGTATTTAATTTTGAAAAACTAATTATTGAATTATTAGAAATTTGATATTTAGTTCATGATCAGTCTTCAGAAAGAGAAGAAGGTCGTAAGAGCTTATGAAAGTATTTATGGTCCAAACAGGGACAGCAGACAGCAGAGAGCAGAGCTCTCATTATCATGGTAATGAGCAAAATGGGAAATTTCTTGCAGGCAAGAATTTAGGAAAGACAAGAACAAGTGACCACCTGGCAGCCACTTCTCAGTCACCGTGGGAGTCATGTCCTGATGGGTGACACAGCTGGCGGAAATGGCTCGCTCACAGGCCTGACAGAAGGGGGACTGGGAATTACAGACAAGAGTAAAGCCAAGACAAGACAAGAAAGAGGTAACAGATCCCAGAAAGAAAAATGTTTGCAGTCAATGTGTGAGCCCTCTAGGGGAGAGAAGAAACAATCTCACTAACCCCTGAAGAAACACAGCCCCTTCCTCCCTTGGGGCCTCTCTGCAGTTATCAAGACACTAAAGTTGAGTTTATGTCAACATCTGCTCCTCGTTACCTTTCCTGGTAACTGAGTAGAGATGGTAACAGGAATGCCTCATTTTATTGTGCTTTGCTTTGTTGTGCTTCTCAAATATTGTGGTTTTTTAAAAATTGAAGGGTTGCATCAAGCAAGTCTATCAGCACCATTTCACAAATAGCATGTCCTCACTTTGTGTCTCTGTGTCATATTTTGGTAATTTTTGCAATATTTCACGTTTTCATTACTATTACATGCTGATCTGTGATCAGTGATGTTTGATGTTACTGTTGTAATTGTTTTGGGGCACCACGAATTGAACCCATATAAAATGAACTTTATTGTTAGATGTTGTGTATGTTCAGCCTGATCCACTGACCAACCATCCTCCCTCTTTTTCTCCCTTTCCTCAGGCCTCACTATTCCCTGAGAATACAAGAACAATAAAATTGGGCCAATTAGGAACCCTACAATGGCCTCTAAGTAAAATCACTTGTCTCTCACTTTAAATCAAAAGCTAGACATGATTAAGCTTAGTGAAGAAGACATGTCAAAAGCCAAGATGGGCTGAAAGCTAGGTCTCTTGCATTCAACAATTAGTCAAGTTGTGAATGCAAAGGAAAAGGTCTTGAAGGAAAGAAATTAACAGTGCTACTCAAGTGAACATACAAATGATAAGAAAGTAAAACAGTCTTACTGCAGATGTGGAAAAAGTTTGAGTGATCTGGATAGATCAAACCAGCCACAACATTCCCTTAAGCCAAACTCTAATCCAGAGAAAGGCCCTAACTCTCTTTCATTCTATGAAGGCTGAGAGATGTGAGGAAGCTGCAAAAAAAAAAAGCCTGAATCTAGTGGAGGTTGATTCATGAGGCTTAAGGAAAAAAGTCACCTCATAATATCAAAGTACAAGATGATGTAGCAAATACTGATATAGAAGCTATAGCAATTTATCCAGAAGATCTAGGTAAGATCACTGATGACGTTGGCTACATTAAATGATAGATTTTCAGTAGAGATGAAACAGCCTTCTATTGGAAGAAGGTGTCTTCTAGGATTTTCAGAGTTAGAGAGAAGTCAATGCCTGGCTTCAAAAGTTCAAAGATCAGGCTGACTCTCTTGCTGGGGACTAATGCTGCTGGTGCCTTTAAATTGAAGCCAGTGCTCATTTATCATTTCAAAAATACTAGGGCCCTTAAGAATTATGCTAAGTCTACTCTGCCTGTGCTCTATAAATGAAACAACAAAGCCAGGTAAAAGCACATCTGTTTAAAATATAGTTGGCTGAATATTTTAAGCCTATTGTTGGGACCCAGTGCCCAGACAAAAATATTCCTCTCAAAATATTACTGCTCATTGACAAGGTACCTAGTCATCCAAGAGCTCTGATGGAGGTGTACAAGGAGATGACTGTTGTTTTCATGCCTGCTAATGCAATATCCTTTCTGCAACCCATGGATCAAGGGGTAATTTAAACTTTCAAATCTTATTATTTAATACATTATGTAAGGCTATTGCTGTCAGAGATGGTGATTCCTCTGATGGATCTGGGGAAAGCAAATTGAAAACCTTCTGAAAAGCCTTCACCATTCTAGATGTCATTGGGAACATTCATGATTCATGGGAGAAGGTCAAAATATCAACATTAACAGGAGATTGGGAGAAGCTGATTCCAATCCTCATGGATGACTTTGAAATATTTAAGACTTCAGTGGAGGAAGGAACTATAGATGTCGTGGAAATAGCAAGGAACTTGAATTAGAAGTGGAACCGGAAGATGTAACTAAATTGCTGCAATCTTACGATAAAACTTGAATGGATGAGGAACTGCTGCTTATAGGATGAGCAAAGAAAGTGGTTTCTTGAGATGGAATCTACCCCTAGTGAAGATGCTGTGAATGTTGTTGAAGTGGCAACAAAGGATTTAGAATATTACATAACTTAGTTGAGAAAGTAGCAGCAGGGTTTGAGAGCATTGACTACAATTTTGAAAGAAGGTCTACTGTGGGTAAAATGCTATCAAACATCATCACATGCTACAGAAAATATTTCGTGAAAAGAAAAGTCAATCTATGCAGCAAACTTCATTGTTCTTTCATTTTAAGAAATTATCACAGCCACCTCAAATGTCAGCAGCAGCCATCAACATCAAGGAAAGAACCTTCTATCAGCAAAAAGATTATAACTCACTAAAGGCTCAGAGGATCATTAGTGTTTTTAGCCATAAAATATTTTAATTAGGGTATGCACTTTTTTGGACATAATGCCATTTTGCACTTAATAGACTGCTGTATATTGTAAACATGACTTTTATATGCACTGGGAAACCAAAAGATATGTTTGACTTTCTTTCAGTGCTCTCTGGAACCAAAATCACAAAATATCTGAAGTGCACTTTAGTCTGTTAAAGTGAACACAAACATCAGCTTGAAGGGGCCAGTGGAAGGCAGAAGAGGATGTCTAAATGCTTTCGTGATGCACAGGTCATGAACTAACTGGAATGGTAACAACTGTAATTCCCTCTCATCTCACCTACTACCAAGTTCAGCAGCACTCTCTGCAATTTGGGGATATGGGGGCATCATCCAAGCCTCACTGAATGACTGATGCCACAGGTTGGGTCTTATTCTGAGGAATAATCCCTGAAGTTTCCAGCAGAAACTTTTCAGAATATTCCAGAATTTTTCCAGAATATTCCAGAGGGAATTCATGTTTCCTCGGCAATCGACATAAACCAAAAGTAAAGGAAAGTTGTTAGTTTTTCAGAAAGTTTTTCTCATTTTTATTCCACTTAGGAAACCCTGTCCAAATCCCGCCCAAGACTATAAGAACCTCTCAGGAAGGCAACTCTAAAGAATGTTCTACAGAAAACAGAGGCATAAGAAGACTCTATTGTGAACATTTTCATGAATTCTTTGAGAACCCACACTCCCCTAGTTCAGAGTCTGGTGAGGGCTACTGCATCTCCATTCTCATGGAATTCTCAGTTACTAGGCACTCTGGAATACTAGCAGCTTCTTTCTTCCATGATCTGTTTCCCTTGGAGGCTTGTTTATATATTCACTAATTCATCAAAATGCAAAAATGATCATTGAGTAGCAGTGCTGTCATAAGTACTCATACTTTGTTGAGTGTTATTAAAATAATGTGAAAACAATTACATTCATTATCTTCATAGAACTTACACTCCAGTGGGAGGAAAATACATATATTACATAATTCCACAAACATAGTTACAAGGTCTGAAACATTTATAAAGAAAAAGAATGAGGTAAAATGAGAGAATGTTGTACAGGAACCAGGTATAATTTCGGGGAGTTTAGAGGTGGCTTGAAGAAATGTATCTTGAGATGAAATAAGATAGTATATAGTATGTAAAGCACAAGGTCGAAGAGGGCAGAGCAAATGTTTGAGAAACTCTTACAATATGAAAGAGAAGATGAGAATAAAATAACATGAAAATAATCACAGATTTAATAGAGAAAGTTCGTGTAACAGCAAATAAGTTTAAAGTCATTCTAATTAGAATTCTTGATCTGTAAAAGTAATAACAGAATGCTAAAAATGGAAAATTTAATAGAAAGATTGGAAAATTAAATCAAGAAAATCTCACAGTAATTTAAAAGGCAAAAAAAAATGTAATACATGGTAGAAAAAATAAGATGGAGAACAGACCAAGGAAGTCCAACATCAAGTGACAGCTAGAGAGACCAACAGGGAAGATGAAGGGAGAAAATGATCAGAACAAATAACAAGGAAAAATTTTCCAGATATAAAGGATTTAATTCTTCCGTAGAATAGTCTTGTCAGGTATTTAGCAAAATTAACAGACTCACTTCTAAATACCTCATTTTCAAAATTTCAGAACTTCAGGTGTTATAGAAAGGTCATAAAATATTCCAGTGGGGGAAACCAAAATGAAACAAGCTGACAGCAGACAAAACACTTCTATTATTAAGATAATGAGAAAGTCCTTGAAGTTCCAAAGGGAAATTATTCTTTCTTAATAAATGCAGACCTTTTCAAAGTCACAGTCAGGCATGGAGAAAGAATAAAAATACCCGAGGATGTGAAAGGACATAAAATTTACCTACCACGCAAAGTTTTACTAGAAGTTGATTAAGGATATGACCAATTGAGATTGTTAATCAGGATATGGGAAGGTAAGGAATCCAGGAAACTGGGTTTAACCCAGGATCTCACTGAAAAGGGATCCTACTACAGCAGTGTCTTGGCAAGCAAAGAATACCTGACTACATAAGTGATATTTAGAAAGCAATAAACTTTTTTTTTCAAATTTAGAATTAAGCTGTGAGCAAAGCCCAAGGAATCTTATTGCTACAGCAGAATGTCAATATTTTCAGCTTTGACAATACTGAAAAAAAGATGTAGATACCTCATTTTGGCGAGTGGAAGCATAAAGGAGAGGGGAAAGGGAGGGCAACAATTCCAATAACTTCATCTTCCAAGAAGGAGGGGAAGAGACATGGCCCATACTTATAGAAGTCACAAAGATCAATATATTTAAATTACAATCACAACTGAAAAAGAGTATGTAAAATGACTCATGAATTAGAGCAAGGTTTTAGAAATTGGACTATTATTTCAGTTACAAAAAAAAAAAAATGGACTGTTATTCTTTGGCCTAACTAAGCTATTTGGAAGCTGCAAGAGCCCCTCAGAGTTGGTCCGAATTAGAGCAGGGTTTAAGGCTTTACCTTAACCCTGCAGTGCAGGTTTACCCCTACACTGACCAATCATTATAGGAGAGTTCCTCCTGGGAAGTGGAGTAAAATCCAATGAGGCAACTTTCAACACCTAAGGCAATTCCAGGGCATGACTGACAGCTGAGGGCAGTCAGCCAGCAACATTCCCAGAATAAATCGTTCAGTCTCAAAGGGAGGAGTTTAGATACAATGGAACAGCACCCACGACAGAAACACTGTTCTAGTTCCTGGGAATACATATACATTCATGTGGAAGAAAGCAAACAGATAAAAGTTTTTAAAATTCAGCATCTATTTAAAAATTACAAATAGAACTACCACAGGATCCAGCAGTTCCACTTCTGGGTACATACGCAAAGAAAATGAAATCTGTATCAAAGAGATATCTGCACTCCCGTGTTTACTGCAGCACTATTCACAATGGCCAAGAGATGGAATCAACCTAACTATCCATCAGCAGATGAGTAGATAAAAAAAATGTGGTGCATATACACAATGGAATACTATTCAACCTTATAAAAGAAGGAAATCTTGTCATTTATAACACGGATGGACCCACTGGATATTATGCTAAGTGAAATAAGCCAGGCACAGAAAGACAAACACCACATGACCTCACTTACATGCAGAATCTTAAAAAGTCAAGGTTATGGAAGGGGTGGGGTGTGGGGAGAGGGAGAAAAAGAATGAGATGTTGGTCAAAAGGTACAAGTTTCAGTTAGAGAGGAAGAATAAGTACTGAAGATCAATTGTGCAGCATGGTGACTATAGTCAATAATACCATAGAGTCGTCCCCTGGCATCCATGAGGGATTGGTTTTAGGACCCTTCCTGGATACCAAAATTTAAGAATGCTCAAGTCCCTTATTAAAAATGGCTTAGTTTTTGTATACACCTAAGTATATTTTCCCATATACTTTATATCATCTTTAGATTACTTATAATACTTAATGCAATATAAATGCTATATAGTTGTTATACTGTATTGTCTTTTAAGTTGTATTATTTTCATGTTGTATTGTATGTTGTCATTTTTTCCAAATATTTTCAATCCATGGTTGGCTGAATCAGAGGATGTAGAACCCACAAATACAGAGGGCCAGCAGTATTGTATATTTGAAAATCGCTAAGACAGAGTTTAAATACTCACACCACATGAAAAAATGAGTATGTGAAGTGATTGATATGTTAATTAGCTTGATTTAATCATTTCATAGTGTATGCATATATCAAAATGTCACATTGTACCTTATAAATACTCATAATTGTCAATTAAAAATAATTTAAATTTTTTGAAATGTAACATTCTTAACCTTTTTTTGCTCAAATAAAGTTTTCTGTTCTTTATTTTCAAAAACTTTTTTTGTTTAAAAATATCATCTCAATTTCCATTAACTCAATTGATTCACCCTATTAACTTGTGAACTCTCTTCTGAAGTTAAACATTCCATGATTATCGGGAAGGGCAAAGTTAATGTGCAGTAAGATCTTAGCCCACAGTAAAAAGCAAATCTCAGTGGCATCACTCAATAAAGAGACTTAATTCCACAGTTTCTCAAGTGACTCAGGTTATAAGGAGTTTCCAACGTCTCATCGTGCATCTACTTGCAAGTTCCATTGGCTAGTATTAGTCAAATGATCCCAACCTAACAGCAGAAAAGACTGGAAAATGTAGAGAACCTTATGGCATATTGGCAAGCACCATTGTCTCTGAAAGATATACTGATATTTCCTAAGGTAAGAACAAATGCTCACAACTGGCAGGTTGTTCTCTAGAACACCCACGCACTTTCCTCCAAGTTATATGCCTGCTAAGACTAAATTATTCTTGTTAGCAAACATATTTATAAATTATCACCTAAAGATTATACTACCCAATGAAATCGGGGTGCAAAAAATAATTGTTTCTATGAAACTGTCAGTGGAAGAAAGGGAAAAAGACTTTGATCCTCTCATAACCAAAGAATCTTCCAGAATGTGTTCAGTGTGACAATGTTGAACTGGAAGTCAAGTCCAGCATCAGAAGGATCTGGAAAATCCAGTCCTCCTTCCTAATAAGAAGGATGAGCACGCTGGCTGGCAGCATCCTGTGCACAGAAAATAGAGAGATGCAAAAAGAAAAAGAGAAAGAAATGCAGATAAATAGTGACAAAGGATTATAAAAATAGAGAAAGGCAACAATGCAGTGAAAGAGACACAAGAAGGGAACAAAGACAAAACTGGAGAGAGACACACAGAAAGAACTACACAGGGACAAAGAGACACACAGAGAGGAGGATGCACAGATGGAACTATAACAGAAAGAGAAGAGAGAGATGAAGATCTCATTGAATATCTGAAACTAGTCACTTCTGAAATCAACCTTCCTTGTAACATGAATCAAATATCTTTGGGTTGGGTGTCTATCATTTGGAACCAAAAATAGTATTTTCATTGCTGGTTATGCTTTCTTAAAAATAAAAATTAGTCTTGAGTGATGTGACTTGCCAGCCAGAATGTATTTGAAACATCAATCACTACAGGTGTCCCCAAACAATTCCACCATGCTTACTTAGACAACACTCACCAAAACGGAAGAGAGGCTGGGATGTCCTAAGGCCATTGCACTGAGCATCAATATTAAAGACCCATGAATGATATGATGACTGAATTGATTTTCTACCTCCTCTGCCTACCCTTACTTTGCACCCCAAGATGCTTTCAGTGTCTTTTCAAGGTACAACCTTCTTTCTAGTCACGGTTTGGCTGGGTCACCTCAAGGTATGTTCCTTCACTTGGCAGTGATTTCCTACCTCTGCTCAGTTAAGGAAGTTCTGAATACAGATAGCTCAGAATCAGGTTTAATTATGGGAAAAAGCACTAAATTCAGGTAAATGATTTTGTCTTGCTTCTCTTGACAGGTCTGTTGGTGGAGAATGGAAACAGAGAAGCCCCTTGGGGCCTGAGTAGACACAGCTTCCAGTGCACAGGCGGAGGCTCTGGGTCAGTGCAGGAAGCAGAGTCACAGCCATTGCCTTGGGGTGGGGATCACAGGAGGTGACCTGGTGGCTGCGTGAGAGCCACCGTAGGACTCTGACCTCAGTGGGATAGGGTGACACAGGCAGCTAGGAATTCTGGGCAGGGGCAGGTGGGCATTACAGAAGAGTGATAACCAATCCCAGACAAAAGTCTTCAGGAGTCAGTGCAGGAGCCCTGGAGAAGAGAGACGAGGCATGGTCAGCACAGGGTACCCACAGGCATGGTCAGCACAGGGACACATCCTCTCCCCCACTCCTCAGGTTCCTCTGCAGCATCAAACAGAGGATGCTGAGGTCCAGGGCATATCATCATCACATTCCCCAAGATCTGTGTAAAGGTAAAATCAGCTCATGAGGAACTTCAGCTTGATGCAGATACATGGAGGTGGGGGAACAGCAGTTACCCTTCTGGGTAATATGAAGGGTTTGGTTTTTTTAGTAAATTGGATGACACTTCATTTCCACCACTAGCAGCCTCTTTCAGTCACTGAAAATGCCTACAGGCAGTGGCTAACAAAATGTGGCACAAAGTGGGCATCACCCTACTATCTAACATTCAAGATGTGGCTCTGTCCCCACATTTCACAAAAAGATGCCACCAAAGTTAAGGCCTGGTTCTGGGAAACAATCTCTGGAGATTCCTAGAAACTGGCAAACTTCTCCCCTAAGTCTTAACCCTCATAGCAGCAAACAGGCCATAAACAGAGACCACTGTGCCCTGGAACATTCCGGTCATGCGCTTCCTTTTTTTTTTTTTTTTTTTTTGAGACAGAGTCTAGCTCTGTCGCCTGGAGTGCAGTGGCGCTATCTTGGCTCACTGCAACCTCTGTCTCCTGGGTTCAAGCAATTCTCTTGCCTCAACCTCCCAAGTAGCCAGGATTACAGATGCACACCACCATGCCCAGCTAATTTTTGTATTTTTAGTAGAGATGGGGTTTCACTATGGCTCTTCCCTCTTATGCCTGTGCCCTCTCTCCCGACTGGATCACAGCTGAAATATTACCTGCTGGTGGAGGCCCTCGAGGTCCTACAAAAGGAAGTTACACAGAGAAAGGTCTTGTTAAACAACCACTCTCACTCCAAAGGAAAATGACACATGTGGTTTAATTGGTGTTATATCCTCTTCCTTCCCATGTTCTTTAAGTCCTTAAGCACCCTAAGTTAAAATCCTCCAAAACAAAGGAAATTTTGACTAGAAGGCAAGGAGGCCGAGGCTCTGACCCTCTTAATGGAGGAAGCTTTTAGAAAGGAACCAGTGAGACCGAATGAAAGAGAAAGTAGCATAGTGATGAGGAAATTATGGTGAGATTTTTAGGGCAAGAAGCTATTTTAAAAGAATTTTAAATCATTTTTCTTAAAATACAATCCTAATTTGATATTTTTCAAGAGGTTGCAATAATAATTTGAAGTGTTTGAAATGGAGTACCGGGAAATTTACTCTGGCCTCTTTAAAGAATGTCACACTGGGACTGCTTTCAAGGATAGAACAAGTTATCCTGCATTTATATTGAATACATTAAGAATGTAGTGCATAATAAAAGCAAACTTTTAATCCAGTGGAATAGGAAAAATTACTAAAACTAGTGTTGGGTCAATTAGTGAGTTAGTGGGATAGTAAAAAGAGCCCATACATATACACATACGGAGATTATATTGAGGCAGATTAAAAGGCTAAATGAGAAGGAACTGAAAACTGAGGA
Source organism: Mandrillus leucophaeus (assembly GCF_000951045.1). Lineage (NCBI taxonomy): Eukaryota > Metazoa > Chordata > Mammalia > Primates > Cercopithecidae > Mandrillus > Mandrillus leucophaeus. Next base: position 402,199 of record NW_012109441.1, on the reverse strand, counting down.
GGAACCACCCAGAACATGCTTGCTAGTAACACCTCTTCCCACACCCTTATGAATAATCATGTAAGACTCCCATAAAGGGAGTTTCCCCAGTAACATTCAACACTGTGTCATCCTCACAAGCAGCCTGCCCTGAATCGTCTCTCGGGGTGTACTGTTGATTCTGCACCTAACTTTCAGCGTATCCTTTCTCCTTTGCAATAAATTGCTCTATGCTACATCTCCTTTGCTTTCAGAGTATCCTTTCTCCTTTGCAATAAATTGCTCTTTGCTGCGTCTCCTTTGCTGTGTCTCTTGTTTAAATTCTCTTAAACTAAGAAGACGAGAACTGAAGTTTCATGAAAGCTATCAACAAAAATATATTTAAAAATAAAGTTATTTTATTAAAAAGTGATTAGATGACTTCAAATAACAAAACAAAGAAAGAAACCATACAGGAAAGTACTCTTAGACTATACTAAGAAAGACTAAAGAATTAATACGTGAAAGGTATATCAATTTTAAGCATTGTTTATGTCAAAAGGTGCTTACGGTGCAGTATGTAAAACTTAAATAAGCAAAGCATATTGTATTAATTTTCTAGCCACTGTCATAACAAATTAGTAGAAACTTTGCAGCTTAAAACAACACCCATTTATTATCTCAGTTTTCTAGGTCAAAAGTCTAGGCAAAGCTCAATTGGGCTCTCTGCTTAGGATCTCACAAGACTGAAGTTACAAGCTGACATTATAATTCTCATTTGAGTATGGAGTCCTCTTCCAAGCTCACTGCCTGTTGACAGAATTTATTTCCACGTATGACTCAGGTCCATGTTTTCAAGCTGACTATCAGCCAGGCATCAGTATCAGCTCCCAGTGACCAGTCTTAGTTCCTTGCCACATGGCCCCCTACATCTTCAAAGTCAGTAATAGAGAGCCTTTCTTGTGTTTAATCTCCCTCTTCAAGAAAAGTTCAGTCCCTTTCAAGGGCTCACCTGATTAGTTCATGCTCACCTACAATAATTTCCTTTTCATAAGGCTAATTGCAGTCAGAACATAACCCAATCACAGTAGTGCTCATACCATTAAATTTGCTGGTTCCATCCATACTCAAAGGAACGGAATTTTATAAGGGTATGTACAACAGGGGGTGATAGATATTCCTGGGGGCCATCTTAGAATTCTGCTTTCCTTCTGACCTCTTCAGTCCTCTGGCCACCTGTAATTCATGTCCCTCTCAAATGTAAAATACATTAACCCCTTCTCAAGGGACCCCCAAAGTCTCATTCCATTACAGCATCAGACCAAGTCCAATATCCTGCCTAAATCTTGTTAGCTCAAAGTCCAAATTCTCAGCCCCTTCATACCAAATTATAGGACATGAAGATGTGAGAATTAGGAATTTGACAGAATATCCTATTATAATTGCTGACAGAGTCATGAGATGAGTTTATTATTTCAAATCTTACCTGGGAACCAAGTGTATAAATGTCATTGAATCCCTGGGGATAAAGACAGGGAAGCACAGGGATTTGATGATATTTACAGTCAGTCACTTAACAAAAAAGACTAGGTGGCATTTTGTTAACCCGCACCTAACTTTGCTGACATTGAGAAGGCACACCTAAGAGAATAATTAATCAAACCTACAGGACCCCTTCTTCACCAAGACAGAAATAAAAATGAGGTCATTATTATTGGTGTCTTTTGCACTCTACTTATTTATACTTCATACACTTACATACTACATACCAGAATACCAAAATTAATTTCATCTCCAATTATTGTATATTCTTTTTTTCTTTTTTGAGACAGAGTCTTGCTCTGTTGCCCAGGCTGGAGTGCGGTGGCGTGATCTCGGCTCACTCTGCGACCTCCGTTTCCTGGGTTGAAGTGATTCTCCTGCCTCAGCCTCCCGAGTATCTGGGATTACAGGCATGTGCCACTACACCCGGCTAATTTTTGTATTTTTAGTAGAGATGGGGTTTCCTCATGTTGGCCAGGCTGGTCTCAAACTCCTGACCTTAGATAATCTGCCTGCCTCGGTCTCCCAAAGTGCTGTGATTATTTCACATTCTAGATGTTGATTTTGCGGTGTTAATTAATTTCCTGATGATTACAATAGAATACCTGAAACTGGGTAATTTATGAAGAATCAAAATTTATCTCTGGAGACTGGGAAGTCTAAGAGCATGGTGCCAGCATCTGGTGAGAGCCTCCTTGCTAGTGGGGGCCCTCTGCAGGGTCCCATTGTGGTGCAAGGCATCACATAGGAAGGAAGCTGAGAGGGCTAGCCTTGAGCTATCTCTTTCTCCTCTCATCAAGCCCTTAGTGCCCCATTGCCCCATTCTCATGACCTCATCTAATACTAATTACTTCTCACATGTCCCACCCCTGAAATATCATGGTCTGTTTTCATACCCTTTTATACTGTTACAATAGGGATTAAGATTCTACATAAGGTTTAGAGGAGCAAACATTCAAACCATAGCATTTCACCTCTACAGCCCCAAAACTCATATTCTTCTCACATTCAAATACATTCATTTTATCCTCAGAGCCCCAAAGTCTTAACTTTCTCTAGTACCAACTCAAAAGTCCAAAAGTCCAAAAGTCCAAAATTCCAAAGTCTTTATCCATGAGCCTGAGAAACTACCTCCAAGATACAATGCTGGGACCGGAGAAATGGGCCAGAAGAAAGAAGTAACAGGCCTCAAGGAAGTCCAAAACTCAGCAGGGAAGACATTAAATTTTAGAGCTGGAAAAATGTCTTTTGACTCCATGTCCCTCATCCTGAGTACACTGGGGCAGGAGTTGGGCTCCCAAGACCTCAGGCAATCCTGCCCTCATGGCTTTGCTGGTTGCAGCCCACATATGATTGTTCTCATGGGTTGGAGTCAGGTGCCTTGGCTTTTCCAAGTTAGCATTGCATGCTGGTAGCTAGCTTTACAGTTTTGGAGTCTTGGTGGCAGTCCCACTCTCACAGCACCACTGGTGAGGACTCCCTGTAGCAGTTCCAACCCCACAGTTCCTCTCAGCATTGCCCTAGTAGAGGCTTTTGGTGGTGGCCCTGCCCCTGTGGCAGGTTTCTCCCTGGGTTCCCAAGCAGTCTGATACATCCTTTGAAATCTAGGTGGAGGTTTCTATGCCTTCCCACTAGTCTTGCATTCTGAAGACCTGCAGAATTAGCACACCACATGCGTGTGGACACTGCCAAGGCTTACTGCTTGTGCCCTCTGTAGCTACCATATGAGTCACATCTGGGACCACTTGAGCTATGGCTGGAGCAACCAGGATGAGGGAAGCACTGTCCTGAGGTGGCATTGGGCAGGAAGCCCATGGAGGACAGCCCAGGCCTGCCGCCTGAACCATTCTACCCTCCTAGAGCTCTGGGCCTGTGACGGCAAGGGTAGCCTTGAACATCTCTAAAGTGCGCTCAGTGTTTGTCTTCCATTGTCTTGATGAATATCTTCTGGCTTTATTCTATTCATACAATTATCCTTATCAATCAATCCCTCCTTATCAATCATTCTTTCAGACACACCCTTGGTTTCCTCTGTTGAAAATGCTCTTTCAGGGCCAGGCTGCAAATTTTCCCAATCTTTCCACGTAGCTTCCCTTTTAATTATAAATTCCACCTTTAAGTTATTTTTACTTCTCACAGCTTTAATGTAAGCAGTTAAAAGTAGCCATGCAGCTGCCTGACTGCTTTGCTGCTTAGATATTTCTTCTGTCATATAGCCTAATAAAACTCTCAGATATAGACAGATTTCAGAGCCAAGTTTTTCACCCATTTATAGCAAGGATGGCCTTTACTCCAGTTTCCAATTCCTTGTTCCTCAGATCTGAGACCTCAGCAGAACAGCCTTTACCATCAGTATTTCTATTGACATTCTGGTCCTGACCACTCAAGCCATTGCAAAAGAGTTCCAGACTTTCCTAGTCTTCTTGACTTCTTCTAAGCCCTCACCAAAATCACCCTTTATCACCAGAATTGACATTTAAGGCAATACAGGCTTTTCCTAGCCTGCCCCTTTAAGTTCTTTTAACCTCTACCCATTACCCAGTCCCACAGCTGCTTCCACATTTTCAGATATTTGTTATTAGCAACGGCCCAATATTTTAGCACCAATTTTCTGCCTTAGTCTGTTTCTTGTGCTTGTAACAGAATGTCAAAAATTGGGTAATTTATGAAGAAACAAAATTTATTTATTATCGTTCCGGAGGATGAGAAGTCCCAGAGCATGGTGCCTGTATCTGGTGAGAGTCTTCTTACTGGTGGGCTCTCGGCAGAGTTCTGATGAGGTGCAGAGCATCGTGTGACAAGGGGGCAAAGGGGTATAGCTCAAGGTCTCTTTTTCTCCTCTCAAAAAGCTCTTAATGCCCCACCCTCATGACCTCATCTAATCCTAATTACTTCCCAAAGGTGCCACCTCTCAAATATCATAGTTGGATTTACAGCCCTCTTAATACTATTTCAATGGGGATTAAGTTTCAATATGAGTTTCAGAGAAAATAAACATTCAAACCATAGCATTGTCCATCTCTTTTACTCTCCTCCTTCCTCTTCCTTTCTGTACTCCACTCTCCCTGTCAAGAGGTTTTATTTAGCCACTCCACCTTAGCCCATCAGGCTTCCAATCAAAATCCCAGTTCTTCCATGGTCATTCAGATTTATTGTCCTGTTGTAATATCTGGAACAGTAACAATCTTCTCAGGACGGTTTTTTTTTTATTTGCTTCAACTCCTTTTGAGAAAGTTATTCTGTGTCCTCTCACTTCCCTATATCTATAGCATACAAGTGTTTGAAAACATTCTCCTCAACCTCCTTTAAAATCATGGGGAGCCCAGCCTCAGCTCCTAGCCAGAAGCAGAAAGTCAAAATTTGGCTCTCTTTCCTCCATGGAGCACTTTTGGTTTCTTTCCCATGTAGGAATTAAATTTCCAGTCATTAATGCCTACTTTCAGGCATAGAAGTCAAGACTTCAGCCCTACTCACCATATGCATATCTATCTTATTTGAAGTTCCCAGGAAGAACTTTTGTATCTACACTCATACTTTTTAATCCTTTTTAGTACATTGCTTCATACAGCTTTCTTGGTGGTGGTTGTACTTATTACAATATATACATATAACTTATCACGGTCTACTGGTATTGATGTTTTACCACTTTGAGTGAAGCATAGAGTCCATACCTCTAGTACCATTAGCATATTTTACCCTCTCTACTTTTTAAATGCAATTGTATTAAGTATTTCTTCCACATACTTTCCCATCCACAGTTTGGATATTTGTCCACTCCCAATCTCATGTTGAAATTTGATCCCCAATGTTGGAGTAGGGCCTAATGGGAGGTGTTTAGACCATGGGGGCAGATCCCTCATGAATGGCTTTGTAGTACTCTTATGATCCTAATGCTTGTTTTATTCCTCACTGTCATCATTGATTCAACCATAGCTTTTATTTTTAATTTGTTTTTTGTTTGTTTGTTTTCTTTTCTTAACTACTATTTTAAGTTCAGGGCACATGTGCAGTTTTGTTACGTAGGTAAATTGCGTCATGGAGGTTTGTTGTGCAGATTATTTTGTCAAACAGGTATTAAGCCTAGTACCTATTAGTTATTTTTCCTGATCCTCTCCCTCTTCCCACCCTCCACCCTCTGACAGGCCCCAGTGTGTGTTGTTTCCCTTTATGAATTCATGTGTTCTCATAATTTAGCTCCTATTTATAAGTGAGAACATACAGTATTCAGTTTTCTGTTCCCCCATTAGTTTGCTAAGGATAATGACTTTCAGCTTCATCCATGTCTCGGCAAAGGACACGATTTTGTTTTTCTTTTTATGGCTGCATAGTATTCCATGGTGTATATGTACCACATTTTCTTTATCTAGTCTATCATTGATGGGTATTTAGGTTGATTCCATGTCTTTGCTATTGTGAATAGGGCTGCAATGAACATACACATGCATGTGCCTTTATAATAGAAAGATTTATGTTCCTTTGGGTGTATACCCGGTAATAAGATTGATGGGTTGAATGGTATTTCTGTCTTTAGGTCTTTGAAGAATGTCCACACTGTCTTCCACAATGATGAACAAAACCTCTGAAAAATGTGGGATTATGTAAAGAGACCAAATCTATGACTGATTGGTGTACCTGAAAGAGAGAGAAAGAATGGAACCAACTTGGAAAACATATTTCAGGATATCATCCATGAGAACTTCCCCAAACCTAGCTAGAGAGGCCAACATTCAAATTCAGGAAATGTAGAGAACCCCAATAAGATACTTCACAAGAAGATTATCCCCAAGACACACAATCATCAGCTTCCCCAAGGTCAAAATGAAAGAAAAAATGTAAAAAAAAAAAAAACAAACAACAACAACAAAAAAACAGCTAGAGAGAAAGATCAGGTCACCTACAAAGGGAAGTCCATCAGACTAACAGCAGACCTCTCAGCTAAAACCCTACAAGCAGAAAAGAATGGAGGCCAATATTCAATATTCATAAAGAAAAGAAATTCCAACTCAGAGTTTCATAATTGGCCAAATGAAGCCTCATACTGAAGGAGAAATAAGATCCTTTTCAGACAGGCAAATGCTAAGTGAATTCATTACCACCAGACCTACCTTAAAAGAGCTTCTGAAGGAAGCACTAAATATGAAAAGGAAAGACTGTTACCAGTCACTACAAAAACACCCTGAAGTACACAGACCAGTGACACTATAAAGCAACCACATAAACAAGTCTGCAAATTAACCAGCTAACATCATGATGACAGGAGCAAATCCACGTATGTCAATACTAACCTTAAATGTAAATGAGCTAAATGCCCCAATTAAAAGACACAGAGTGGCAGGCTGCATAAAGAACCAAGATGTATTGGTATGCTGTCTTCAAGAGACTCATCTCACATGCAATGACACATAGGCTCAAAATAAAGAGATGGAGAAAAATCTACAATGCCTTTTTTCCTTAATATTTTTTTACATTAATAAATTGATATCATTTTTCAAAATTAGTAGTTGCATGATATGTCCTTTCTATCTTTTATACTCAATCTCTGAAATGACTTTTATGCTTTAGACATATGTCTTATAAACAGTATAATCTGAATTCATATTTTTGCATTCAATTTGTCAATCTCTGTCTTTTAATCACAAGTCAAGTCTACTTGCATTTTACTGAAATTAATAACATATGTGGACCTTTATATTATCTCAATTTTTCATTTCAGTCTTTTCCATGATTTCAATGACTTTTTTCCTGTTAGTCCATTTCTATAACCCATTCTAGCATGTGTATCAGGCTGGGATGGCAGGTGGATTCATTTTAACCTCTACCTTGAGATGTATTTTCAGACTCTGTTAAGGTTTAGGTTGCTCATTTCTGGCATCCTCCTTCACATAAGAATTACTGATTCTATTTGTATTTTTTCAGCAAAATCTCTAAAAGTAATTATCAATATTCTTGAAATATTAACTTGATAGATTCTTGTAAAATCACATAGTCCATTGAAAATTATAGGGGTGCTCTAAACTATACCCCCTAGATAATCTCACCTGTACACAGTTTGAAAAGATGTCCTTTACAGTTAGAATAATGATACTAGTTAATATCAGAGGACTAATCTATGTGTAGATCATTTCAAAATTTACTCTGAGAGCTTAAAAGGAAATATATTTTGTTAAGCAAGAAAGTATATTTTCCAAGATCCAATTAACAGTGAAGGCATCCTAACAATATCTAGGATCCTCACATGTGAAAAAAATAAACTAGGTTACAAAAGAGGACTTACATACACTTAGTTCTTGCAGGAGGAAAGGAACTGTCTGGACATTGCTATTTTATTCAAAATAAGTGTAAGTATAAAAATCCGTGGTAGTAAATCTAATGCACTATTCTTACATGTGACACTAATAACCCAAGGAAAAATAATAAAATATTTATGCTTCTTTTGAAATGAGTCTGTCATGGCCTGCATGGAAATTCACTACTGATAAGCACTTCTTTCTTTATCCCCTTACTCAGTTTTCTTCATTTGTAGCTTCTTAGCAAGAATCACAACCTAACACTGCCTGTTATGTCTGTTTATTATGTGACTTTTTTATTTCCTGCTAGAATTAAAGCTCATAAAGGTAGGGACACATTTGCCCTTTTGACTATTTTATCTGGAATAGCATGTAGCACTTAGTAAGAGCTAAATAATTATTTGACAAATGAATGGATACATTCATTGATGAATTTGATGTCCAAATACAGGCTGTCTTTATTTAAATAAACCCATTATTTCCACGAGTCCCTTGCTCCTCCTGCTACATGCAGAGAAAGATCACTCAGGATTTCAGTTGAGTTCTAAACAGTTGGATAATTTCACAATCAGGGATCTTCAATTTCTCCACTTGGCGTTTTATTCAACAAATGGAAGTGCCTTTGGATATTCACACTTGATCTTCCAAAACCACGTCAGCTTTTAGAACAACGCTTCTAGATGGTTTTTTAGTAACCCCTCAAAGACGTGATTTCACATTTTTATTGATGAATAATTTTATTTAAACTTAAATGATGTAATGTTACTGTGTCAAATATTATAGAGAAAGTTGGCCATCTTTGCATATGCTATTTTCCATTTGAATTTCTTCTTTGAATTACTGTTCATCTACTTTACAATATTTCAACTAGGTTATTTAATCCATTGATTTGAGTAGTACTTTATTTCTTCCTTTGTGTAATATATGTTCTGAAAAATATCCAAATATACTTCATAGCTATGTTGCCCAAATTTTGTAATGCATACTAACAAATATCTACCTGTTATATCCTTTTTAAAGAAATAGACTGAAATGTGTTAACTTGTACTTTTCTCATCCCTCTTTGCTTTTCTAAGCAGTATTTATGTATTTCAACTTTTTTAAAAGTTTAAATATAATATACTTAGGTGTAGGTTTTTTGTGGTTTTTTTTTTAAATACAGGGATTACCTACAGAGGAACTAAGCATAGTAATATAATAAAATTGCAAGAAAGATGCCAGAGACATATAATTTTTGGTGGTCTAAAATATCTGCTTTCAGAAAATTAGGTAACTGATGTCTAAATTAATACCCCACATACACAAACATATGCATATTACCGTTAAAAGTCATTGAGCTGGGGATAATGCCAGTGGAGGAAAAGAATGGCAAGAAGGGCTCTTGTTTTCTTTTCATTAAAATACATCTCTATTGTTTAATCCTCAAACTACATACAAGTGTCCTGATAAATTTAAAACTGTAAAATAAAATTTAATTCTTACTGAAATATCAAGAATGCTGCAGATGGTGGCAGAATGCTCAATGTGAAAAAAGGATAGTGGCTTGCACTAGAATGACCCCAGCGAAGTTTGTTTTAAGCATGTAATTTTATAGTGCCAATCTCTTACCTGTGAGAGTGTGTAAAAGACTGAGCTCTTCAGTTCTCAAACAAAAGCAAACTTTAACTCCTGCTCCAGTCCTGCTTCATTGCTTCTCAAATATCCACAGCCGCATCTCAGATTGCATCATATTTTGAACACATGGAAGGAAGAATAAGAGAAATAAGAGTGGCTGGGTTACCACCCTCAAGGAATGCTGACCTCTCAAATCCAGACCTGCCAAGGGGCCGGGAGGGAAGGGAAAGCAGCAGCTCCCTTGAATTTTTAAAATGCAATGTCCCCACCTACTAGTGAACATGACCCAGTTAACATCCCTACAGCTGTCAATGTCTTCCTAGGACATTGACTTCTAGTAGAATCAGTGTGCTTCAGCTCAGTTTTACACCAGAAGATAAACAAAATATAAATCCAAGATTTTTGCAATGCAGTGGAGGTCTTCGAGGGTGTTGCAATGAGAATTTTAAACACAAAGCTAGTTCTAAAATAACACCATAATCAGCACTCCCTTTCCCCAGTATCTACCTACTCCTCACAGCTACTGCGCAGATTATAGTCTCTCCATTGTCTCTTCCATCGCTCTGTAAAAAATCTCCCCTCTTACACTGCATTTCCTGCCAACACTCTGCTTCCCCGTGCATTAAGTTAGCAACCTTTTTTCCCTCTTACTGTTTTCTGCCTTCTGATATTTCAGATAAGAAATCTGTTTCTGGACCAGGCGCAGTGGCTCACGCCTGTAATCCCAGCACTTTGGGAGGCCAAGGTGGGTGGATCACCTGAGGTTAGGAGTTCGAGACCAGACTGGCCAATATCGTGAAACCCCGTCTCTACTAAAAATACAAAAACGATTCATTGATCATCTACTTGGTGTCCAGCACTAGGTCATTCCTAAGTATCACTGAACTTTGTGATAATGCTGAAGTTATGTTTGGAAGTTTCAGGAACCAGAAGAAGAACACAATTCAGGATATTTCTTCTTGTGACATTTATGTAAATTCTCAGGTTCTTATATTTGAGGTTTGACTGTAGCTGGAGGAGGGTGGGAGAGGGATGGGAGAAAGAAAATGGAAAGATATTCCCTGGAAAAGAAGATAATTGTCTAAGAATTGTTCATTTTTTCCTTGTCTTTGCACTATGAGACACTGGGATATAATATAAAAAGTAACAGATTTTGAGAAAAATGCATTTGTCCCATAGTTGGAGAGTTTATTAAGTTTGTGACCCTCAACAAATCACATATTCTATGTTAGCCTCAGTCATTTTAACTTTAAAGTTTAGGTAGCTTCCATTTGGTGAGATTAACATTAAGATGAAATAAAATTTTATATATGAGACCTATTAATTGCAGATTTTGACAAAGAGCTACAACACCAAAACTAAGCCCTGTTATGTGCTTCCACAGGGGACAAAATAGAGGCTGTGAAAAGTAGATAGTTGAGTAAAGCTTATTGAATTATTTAATCAGCTACCTCCATTCTTAAGACATAAATCTTGCATAAACATTTAGAGGATGCTGTCCTGAAAAAGATAATCCGTTTTACAGAGAAGTCTTGGTAACTCTGAGGCTATTAATAACCCCAGTTACTACAGTAACAACTAGAAGGTGAAACAGATTAATCAGAAGTAAATGGGTTAAAATAAAGGTTATGGGAGTTCTGGGAAATCTTTATCTATTCCAGAGAAAAATAATGCATAATGAGTGGTAAAATATTTCATTTTAAAATTTTAAATTACCCACAAATGATCTCCCATTCACAATTGCCACAAATAGAATAAAATATCTAGGAATATAGATAACAAGGGAAGTGAAGAACTTCTTCAAGGAAAACCACAAATCACTGTTCAAAGAAATCAGAGATGATACAAACAAAGGGAAAAACATTCCATGCTCATGGATAGGAAGAATCAATATCACGAAGAATCAATATCATGAAAATGGCCATACTGCCCAAAGCAATTTATAGATTTAAAGCTATTGCCATTAAACTACCATTGACATTCTTCACAGAATTAGAAAAAATTATTTTAAAATTCACATGGAACCAAAAAAAGAGCCCGAAGAGCCAAGGCAATCCTAAGCAAAAAGAACAAAGCTGGAGGCATTACGCTATCCAATTTCAAACTGTACTACAGGGCTAGAGTAACTAAAACAGTATGGTACTGGTACAAGAACAGACACATAGACCAGTGGAACAGAATATGGAACCCAGAAATAAGACCACACACCTACTGCCATCTGATCTTCAACAAATCTGACAAAAAACAAGCAATGGGGAAAAGATTCCCTCTTTAATAAATGGTGCTGGAAGAACTGGCTAGCCATATGCAGAAGATTGAAACTGGACCTCTTCCTTACACCATATACAAAAATCAACTCAAGATGAATTAAACACTTAAATGTAAAACTCAAAACTATAAAGACTCTAGAAGAAAACCTAGGCAATACCATTCAGGACATAGGCATGGGCAAAGATTTCACGATGAAGATGCCAAAAACAACTGCAACGAAAGCAAAAATTGACAAATGGGATCTAATCAAAGTAAAGAGCTTCTACACAGCAAAAGAAACTATCAACACAGTAAAAAGATAGCCCACAGAATGGGAGAGAATTTTTCAATCTATGCATCTGACAAATATCTATGATTCAGCATCTATAAGGAACTTAAATTTATAAGAAAAAAACAACCCCATTAAAAAGTGGGCAAAGGAAATGAACATCTACTTCTCAAAAGAAAACTTACATGTGGCCATGAAACATATGAAAAAAGCTCAATATCATTGATCATTAGGGAAATGCAAACCAAAACTGCAGTGAGATAACATCTCACACCAGTAACAATAGCTATCATTAAAAAGTAAAAAAAACAACAGATGCTGGAAAGGTTGTGTTGGTGGGAGTGTAAATTAGTTCAACCATTGTGGAAGACAGTGTGGCAATTCCTCAGAGACCTAGAGACAGAAATACCATTTGACCCAGCAATCTCATTACTGGATATATAACCAAAGGAATATAAATTACTCTATTATAAAGACATATGCATGCATATGTTCATTGCAGCACTATTCACAATAGAGAAGACATGGATTCAACCCAAATGCTCATCAATGGTAGACTAAATAAAGAAAATATGGTGCATTATGCAGCCATGAAAAGGAAAAAGATCACGTTCTTTGCAGGGACATGGATGGAGCTGGAGGCCATTATCCTTAGCAAACTAACACAGGAACAGAAAACCAAATATCGTATGTTCTCATTTATAGGTGGGAACTGAATGATGAGTTCATAATTCTCATTATAGGTGGGAGCTGAATGATGAGAACACATGGACACATGGAGGGGAACAACACACACCAGGCCCTGTTGGAGGGTAGGGGATGGGAGGAGGGAGAGCATCAGGAAGAATAGCTAATTGATACCGGGCTTAACACCTAGGTGATGGGATGATCTGTGCTGCAAACCA
>NW_012109441.1:380729-389304 GCF_000951045.1 Mandrillus leucophaeus | reverse complement strand
AGAACTGGCTAGCCATATGCAGAAGATTGAAACTGGACCTCTTCCTTACACCATATACAAAAATCAACTCAAGATGAATTAAACACTTAAATGTAAAACTCAAAACTATAAAGACTCTAGAAGAAAACCTAGGCAATACCATTCAGGACATAGGCATGGGCAAAGATTTCACGATGAAGATGCCAAAAACAACTGCAACGAAAGCAAAAATTGACAAATGGGATCTAATCAAAGTAAAGAGCTTCTACACAGCAAAAGAAACTATCAACACAGTAAAAAGATAGCCCACAGAATGGGAGAGAATTTTTCAATCTATGCATCTGACAAATATCTATGATTCAGCATCTATAAGGAACTTAAATTTATAAGAAAAAAACAACCCCATTAAAAAGTGGGCAAAGGACATGAACATCTACTTCTCAAAAGAAAACTTACATGTGGCCATGAAACATATGAAAAAAGCTCAATATCATTGATCATTAGGGAAATGCAAACCAAAACTGCAGTGAGATAACATCTCACACCAGTAACAATAGCTATCATTAAAAAGTAAAAAAAACAACAGATGCTGGAAAGGTTGTGTTGGTGGGAGTGTAAATTAGTTCAACCATTGTGGAAGACAGTGTGGCAATTCCTCAGAGACCTAGAGACAGAAATACCATTTGACCCAGCAATCTCATTACTGGATATATAACCAAAGGAATATAAATTACTCTATTATAAAGACATATGCATGCATATGTTCATTGCAGCACTATTCACAATAGAGAAGACATGGATTCAACCCAAATGCTCATCAATGGTAGACTAAATAAAGAAAATATGGTGCATTATGCAGCCATGAAAAGGAAAAAGATCACGTTCTTTGCAGGGACATGGATGGAGCTGGAGGCCATTATCCTTAGCAAACTAACACAGGAACAGAAAACCAAATATCGTATGTTCTCATTTATAGGTGGGAACTGAATGATGAGTTCATAATTCTCATTATAGGTGGGAGCTGAATGATGAGAACACATGGACACATGGAGGGGAACAACACACACCAGGCCCTGTTGGAGGGTAGGGGATGGGAGGAGGGAGAGCATCAGGAAGAATAGCTAATTGATACCGGGCTTAACACCTAGGTGATGGGATGATCTGTGCTGCAAACCACCATGGCACACATTTACCTATGTAACAAACCTGCACATCTTGCACATGTACCCCTTAACTTAAAAGTTGGAAAAAATATATTTAAATTACATTATATTTATTAAAATTATTATACTTATTGGTATAACAGTAACAGTTATCTTTTTTAGACCTTAATATGTGCCAGACACATTGTACATTAAAATATATTATCACATGTACTTTTCTTAACAGACTATGAGGTAATTATTATTATCTAAATTTTCAGATAAGGAAAACATCTTTCAGTTTGAGTACCTTGCCCAAGAGCACAACTCACAATTTGTTTTAATGATATACCTTAGATAATCAGTTTTGAAATGTACATAATACTTCAGTCATTTACACTAATAAGAAAAGTGTTTGAGCAAAATATTAAAAAAACAAAATTACATAATTTCAAATAATGCAGCTTTTATTAACCCGTTAAATACATTACAAGGAACCAGTCTAAGGACTGTTGATTGAATCAAAGGAGTGATTGTGACCTTCTCTTTACAACTGTCTTGAAATTAATACAAAACACTAATTTATATCACATATTACTAAATATGAATTTAGTTAACAACGTATATTAGTTGATTCTGTATAAGTGCTTTCGAAATACTTATGATGTTTGAAAATTAGACACACATTGGTATTTTAATGCCCCAGTTGCACCTCTCCAAATGGATTACTGAGTAATCTTTTTAATTTTTATTGCACAAACAGAATCTCAGGTAAGTTTCTCAATTAATTGATGCTGGTGATTAGCAAATAAACACCCTTTATGTTTCATATGTCATGTACAATTAAGGACCTGAAATGAATTGAGGAGAATAGAGAACCTGCATTGATGAGACATTCCCTTGCTACCATCATTGTAAGTATCCAGATAATTTGGGGGTTTATTATAGACATGGAAAAAGTATTTTGTATAATGAGAATCTTCCCATGTCTGCCTTTGGTTTTGCTCTCTCCCTATTACCCTTAGTTTTATGATTTTCTGGTTTTTCAAACCTAAAGTATTCACAGATCAATCTGAAGAATTCCATATGGATTCAACAGAAATTTACTAAATGCCTAAAATATGTTAAAGATTTAGATAAAATAACTGCCTCTGTTGTGTATGTTTATTTTGGAGGAGGAAATACGCTAAAAATTTTTTTTTAATCAAATATTTTACCAGCCAGTATGCATCAGTTACTCTCTAGGTGCCAGGAATATTACAGGGAAGGAAAACGGGCATGGACTCCGCTCATGGGGCTGAGATTCTAGTAGACATGACGAACAGTTGTCTTTTGTTTTCCTATCATGTTAAAATCTGGGAGAACATTCCAGGTAAAAGAAAGTGCAAGGCTCTAGAGGAGAGCATGAGCTTCCTGAAAGAATAAGAAGGCCAGTGAGGCTGGAACAGAACGGGTTGGTTGGATAATTGTAGCAGACAAGGTTGGACAGGTACACATGTAAGACATGGTAAGGAGATTTGATTTTATCCTAATGGTGATCAGATCGAATATCTCCACCCTAAAACTTGATTGTCACATTTCATAAAGACATTTACAAATGGGAAATCTTCCAGTGAATTTTTACTTTTTTTTTTTCTAAACAAACCTTCATATTCTCAAAATTAAGGAGAGAGCATCCAAGAGCAGAACCTAAGGAGAAGCAAATCAGAAAAAGGGAAATTAGGAAATAAGAAAGTTAGCAGTTTTCTTTGATAGCAAGTGGAGGAATTAAACATTCCTGCATTGGGCTGGGCTTGGTGGCTCACGCTTGTAATCCCAACACTTTGGGAAGCCAAGGTGAGAGAATCGCTTGAGCTCAGGAGTTCAAGACCAGTCTGGGCAACATAGTGAGAGTCCTGCCTCTACAAAAACTTTAAAAGGAAGTTAGCCAGGCTGGTGGAATGTGCCTGTGGTTCCAGCTATGAAGGAGGCTGAGGCAGGAGGATCACCTGAACCCAAGAGGTCAAGGATGTAGGGAGCTGTGTTTGCGTCACTGCACTCCAGCCTGGGTGACAGAGACTCTGTCAAAAAACAAAAAATCCTACATTGGAAAAATGGATAAATAACTTCTATTTTTACATTACTAAAGAGGAAAACATGAAATACAAAGCTGTCAGCCGGCTTCCGCCAACAGTGATCTGATGATAAATGGTGTCCCCTCAGAATATAAGGTGTTCTTTGAACGTTCATAGGAGCGATACCTAACTCAGATCATAGAGGGTGTTCGTGTTCAGAGGACACTAAATTTGAGTGCCCACATGGATCACACAAGTCTTCGCCCAAACTACCACTTGCAGGCTCACCTCTTAGCCCCACCCCTACTGAGAACGCAGAGCCATTTGCATGCTTCCTGTCATTGGGAACAGAAGAAACTTCAATTACGCGATGACTTTGTGCTACCTAGACCTCTTTCTTCAGTCTTTGGCATATTCTAAACTCAGAGGCGACTTTACACAAATGGCAACAGATTCGCAGCTTGGAGATCTTTTACCAATGGCTGAAACTTGATCCAACAGCCTCAGCCGGTTCCAGCTGACTCCAGCCCTCTAGATGCTTCTCAATATCACCCTCACCTCCTTTCCTTTATTTAGGACAGTCATACCAAGAAATGCCTAAGAGAAGGGTGACCCTGGAAACGTCTTGACTCTGGGAGAGGATCTTCTAACCACTCCACTCCACATGGCAATAAGCACAGTGTTGACAGGTGTGAGGACTGAAGTGGGAGACCAAAGAGGAAAAACCGCAAATGAGGGTGTGAGGGGCAGTCAAGAGAAGCTCCCAAGGGAGCATGATCTGTGTAAATGCAGATTATCTGGGTATTGGAAGATCCTTGGGGACAAATGCCAAGAAGACACCAACTTTTTTTATCAGCATCTCTCAGAGTCCATGCCCTGTGGGTAGTTATATGTGAATATCAGAATCGCCCTCTACTGCCAGAGAGACCCAAGGTTTAATCTTGTATCTAATTTGGAAACAAACAAAAAATGTATATGATGAAATTATTCTGTAGTTTTGCTTGTAGCAGCCTCAGTTATCTTAAATATTCCTCCAACACATTATTTTCTTTATTAACTGTTACTAACTATGTCCATGGCATTCATCACTCTGACACTTTCATAATGGATTTTGAGGCTTGTACTGATTAATTGATTTATTTGTTTGTTTGTTAGAGACAGGAGTCTCACTGTGTTGCCTAGGCTGGTCTTGAACTCCTGACCTCTAGTGATCCTCCCACTGGGCCTTCCAAAGTGCTCAGATCACGGGCATGCACCCAGCCACATTTTTAACCTATATAGAGATGGGGGTGGCGGGGAACTCCAAAGCACTTTTTCCTACTGTCTTACACAGTTACTTCTGACATCAGATATGTGGAGAATTCCCCCACCACCCCCCTACCCACCAAGCAATTCTCCAGCAGACACCGGCTGGGTATCCTCTAATTCAATTCAATTCTGACACTATTTACCTAAAAATAGCATCAGATCCCCCAGATTGAGGGCTCAGTCATGCAAAACTGCTAGCCCCCAGCCCCCACCACCAACTTCAGATGCCAGTTGCTAGTAGGCTGTCACCTGTACTTCTGGCCATCCAGTTATAGACTGGAGGTTCCCACAAACCTCTCCTCAGGTTCAATTAATTTGCTAGAGAGCAGCCCAAAGAACTCAGGGAAACACTTACTTACATACACTGGTTTATTACATAGGATAAGACAAAGCATACAGATGAACAGATTGATAAAGAAATGCAAAACACATAGCACAAATTATGGGGGAAAGAGTGCGGAGCTTCCATGCCTTCTTCAAGAGCCTACCCTCCAGGCATCTTTCTGTGTTCTGCTATCTGGAAACTCTCCAAACTCTGTCCTTTTGGGTTTTAGTGGAGGCTTTGTTATGTCAGCATGATGGGTTGATTAAACTATTGGCCATGGGCAGTCAACTCAACCTTCAACCCCTCCCTTCTCCCCAGAGATTGTGAGTGGGCTGAAAATCCCAACCCTCTAATCCTGCCTTGGTCTTTCTGGTGACCAGCCCCAGCCACCAGTCACCTCATGAGCATGCAAAAGACACTCATCACTCTGGAGATTCCAAGGGTTTTAGGAGCTGAAGGGCAGGAACCAGGGTCAGAGACCAAATATATGCTTCCTATTATATCACAGTATCACACACACTAGCTTGGGTCAATCAGTTGCATTAATTATTTGTGTATGATGTGAAGTACTCTTTTTTTAGTCACAAATTTATCTCTTTCAAATCACCAGGTAGGAAGTCAAAGGGAAAATTCTTTTTTTCACTTTTGGAAAACTAATGAATAAACTAAATTATTAGTTGCATGCTATTTCCACTTCTGTAAAAATGATATAGACCCCAGAGGCCTGTTATAAATAACAGATGAGCTTTGCAATGAAGAGCTGTGCATGTTACTTTTTATTAAAATGAGTATGGCTCCAATTTTTATGTGACTATCAAAAGAGAAATGTGGTTCTTTTCTCTAATTTCGAGTTTATCTAATAATGGTCCATGAGCTCCTGTGACCTCCCTTTAAACTAAGGTATATCTCACCACTTCAACCCATGCCTCTGTGTCCTGCTCAGTGATTCACCATCTCCCTATACAAGGAATCCCCGACCTAGCAAGCTCACCTACACACATATAGTCTTACTCTTGGAGCAGAGGTCCCAAAAGCAGAGGCACACACAAAAAAGTCTGTGTTTGAGAGCTCAGGAGAGACAGGAGCCAAAAGAAACATTCTACCAGCAGCTAATGATTTGGTTCCTGAAGGGATTTGCTTCCATGAATAAGCATACAAGTAGGTACTCTCAATGGTACTTCTTCCTTATCTGTAGGTACCTGAAATGACTGTGTCCTCTAAAGCTTCTGTGATGCTAGATGCACCCAACATCATTTTCTGTAATTGAGGACCATAGCTTTCCCCTGTGATCCTCTGGCTCTATTGTGAGAAGATAGTCAGAAAATCATATTTTAAAGTAGGAATAAACTTCTTTTACAGAACCAGCTCCCCTTCCTCTGCACTTGTGGCTTCCACAACTATAACAGAGAGCACTGAAGTCCAAAGAAACTACTGTGTATTTCCCTTTTGGGGCCCTGACGTCCTGCCCATGGCATTCATGCCCCCAAAATTGTTCCATGCCACCAGGAAATTGCCTCCACATGGTGCCCACCTTTTTCCCTTCACTCATATTCTCAACATTTCCAGAACCAGAGGGAGAGACAGAGAGACAGAGAAGTTCTGACCTCAACACCACCTTTTCCTACAGAATATGTGGCACCTGTATTTTGTCAGAGAAGACAAACACTGGTTGTTGTCAGATTGGTAGGATTCATGGGCATTTCATCCTCACAATATGAGGTTGTACTCAGGCAGTGCCTCCTGGTATCAAGAAGCCATGTGAGTTACACCACAGAGGAGAGGAAGTTAGGGGTTTCAAATATGTCAAAGAATACGGAAGCTAAGTCATACTCAGAAGTTAAGAAGAACTTTGGGGAGAGAGGAAGTCGAAACACAGAAATGTATTCAAAAAGAAGTTTGGGATGTAGAGGAGGATGGGATCACTGTGAGAGAGCCGTCCAATGGCCGTGATATTTCCTGTTACAGTAAGCCATGTCTTCAGATAGAGATAGAAAAGGCCACACGTATGCTTGCCCTGTGTGAATGAGCACTGTTCTTTAATGAATGCCATATCTTCCCCTCTTTTCAGTCCCTTCGTCCTCATTGTAATAACAAGACTGCTGGTGATGTGGCCATGCAGAGCTCTTGTCCGTCATGTTCTTTCCACCTCAGCCTTTCACTTTTCTCTATTTCTGCTTCTCCTGGGGCTACCTGGGCTCTCCCCAAAGGCTGCTCCTCACCGCGCAGCTAGTTACATGGCCACCACCACCCTGCCATCTATGCAGAGGTCCTCCATCTCTCTGTGACAATTTTGATGAGATCTCTTTTTTTCATGGCATCCATCTTGGCAGTAGCAAGTTCATAGCCAGAAGTAAGAGGATTACATGTTGGGATGCACAAAGGAATTTAAGCTTTATTAAAATTCATGACCCAAATCATTGTTTATGCTTAACAGAAATAGCGGCAATAAGATTGATTGAGGCATTATCTCACGTACTAAAACAGAAGACCTATCATTTTGTGGGAGGTGGTAGCCATGAATCCAAATCAAACCTAGTAGTAGTACATTGCCCAGTGTGCTCAGAATATGGATAGAGAGTGTAAATCAAGGTTTAAGAGTTTCCAACCCTTCTATCTGTATGGCCAAGCCCCATTCATGTTAGTGCTGGAAGCATTCTTCCTGGATCTCATTGGTTTCTCAGGCACTTTTTCTCAATGTCTCCATTTAAACACATTTATACAGAGTTCTGGTTTCTGCTTGGGGATGCAGAGAACTGGAAACAATGATGCTCCCTTGCAACAAGAAAGAAATCAGACAAATTGCAAGATTGCAATTTTTTTGAACCCATCACAAAGCTGAGGTTGAGCTTCCAACTGGCTTGAAATCTAGGAGAGTTGTCGCCTGAGTGCTTGCTTACCTAAGGCAGGTACAGCTGGGCACTGGTAAGAAGAATTCAGCTGGAATCATTTAAAACTTGACTGAGGTCAAATGTGGGCTGGAAAGAGTGCAGATCCCCAGGGGCTCATGGGTATAGGGACGTTCACACCTTTTTGCAAGCTCTTATCCAGGAACGCCAGCGGGTGTTCACAAATAAAAAATGGGAGAGTCCTGAGAAGGTATTCCGCATGCTTTTCAAGGAAAAGAATAAATAGAAGTTAAAGGCTTTATACATTGATGTGTACCAAATGAGTTAATTAGCAGAATATAAGGGAAGCAAAGACTTTTTACTATCTCATGTTGAGAACAGACTACATACTCAAACCTTATTTCGTCTGTTTTGTTTGTTTGTTTGAGACGGAGTCTTGCTTTGTCGCCCAGGCTGGAGTGCAGTGGCGTGATCTCCTCACACTGCAACCTCCGCCTCCTAGGTTCAAGCGATTTTCGTGCCTCAGCCTCCCCATTAGCATGGATTACAGTTGCGCACCACCACACCCGGCTAATTTCTTTTCGTATTTTTAGTAGAGATGGAGTTTCACCATGTTGGCCAGGCTGCTATCGAACTCATGACCTCAAGTGATCTGCCTGCCTCGGCTTCCAAAAGTACTGGGATTTCAGGTGTGGGCCACTGCGCCCAGCCTCCTTCGTTGATCTATTATCATTCTTCTCTAATATTCTCAAACTTACTTAATCCATTAACATGATATATGTTGACATCTCATTAAATATGTCTCTATTCATAGCATACTAAACAACATGTGTGTAGTGTTATAAAATTTTAATTTATTTTATAAATATTTAACACTTATTGAGTGCCAGGCATTCTTCTACACACTTAAATAGCAGACAG
>NW_012109441.1:379365-380284 GCF_000951045.1 Mandrillus leucophaeus | reverse complement strand
TAAATTACTCATTCAGGCTCTGGCGTCTGTGCTCTAAACCACTATTGGTATGCTATTTCTGTCTGGCTGGTCTGGAAAGCTTCACACCACCCTTTTTCCCTTCCCTGAATTTCCGTATTCCCCCCAACCCGCATTATCCCTTTCAGAGTCTCGCAGGTTGAGGTGATGTGAGAGAGGAAGCAGAAGCAAAGGTTACGCGAGGAAAGCCCCGCGTTAAACTGGGGATTTTCACGGGGATTCAGGCCAGAGGAAGTGGAGGAAACCAACTTAAATTACGGTCTCGTTCGCCATCTGGTGGTGAAAGTCCACGTTACATCCTCGGAGCAATGGCTGGGAACGTTGTACAATAGAGCGGGGCTCAATTCCAAATTAAGTTTCTGAACTTTTTCCATCTGGAATTTTATTTGATGATTAATCTAGCATCGTAATGGTGTCCTTCGTGTTGACGTGAAAACCCAGTCTTCCTTCAGCTCATTTCCCGTTTATTAGGGATGCAAAACTCCAGCCACAGATGACCTACAACTCTGACTCCCTCCCCCGTTACTTTACCCTCCCCTCCCCCAGCACATTCTGTAGTCAAACCCTAAGAGTTACCCGTGCATCGCTGGGCCAGTGATGAAAACGAAGAAGTCTTCTGATGAAGCGAGACCCCGGAAGTGCAGCTTCAGGCAAAATCCTGAGCGAATTCTCTGCTGCCAGGGATGGTCCATAGGATCTTACTCTTAGAAATCACATAAGCAGGAGCAGTCAACGCTGAAAAGCAGAGAATGTGGTTTCCTGGTGGACACCAGAGGGAGACCAGGAAATCCTCTCACTTACAATCTATCAAGAGTAGTTCCTCCAAATTGAGTACAAAGTCTCTAAAGGCCAGCAGAGACAAGTAAGGACTACAGCTGCAGCTCACCACCCAGATCAGAAC
>NW_012109441.1:373728-374310 GCF_000951045.1 Mandrillus leucophaeus | reverse complement strand
AGCAGAAATGTGTATAAAATTGAGACATTGAAGTCACAAACAATTAGGAAAATTTTCTAGAGGAAATGACATTCAAGCTGATCGAGGGCAAATGGAGAATGGCTTCCAAGTCTAACAAAGCATGAGAGGCTTGGACACCTGGACAGGCTTCAAGGGAAGTGAAAGTCATTCGGAATTGGTAAAATGGGTGGGGGACAGATGAAGCAGAGGGACGGATGCCTCACACACCAGGCTAAGGACTTGGGTCTTTGACCTGCAGTCAGTAGGACCAGCATGCAGACTGATAGTAAGGGAAGGGTCATGGGCAGCTTCATGTTTTAGGAAGACTACTCTGGTGGGAAGAGTGAGTTAGAGGAGCACAAAATCGAAGCAGAGAAAGCAAGTGGGTGACTGTTAGAGTAACACAGACCAGACATGATGGGGCTCGAATGTAAGTAGGATCAGGGATCTAGAGAGAGGGTCAGAGACATGTGAGGCAGCAGATGCGGCATGATGTGTCCTCATCCATTGTATATGGGAGAGAGGAGAAGGCGAGAGCAGAAGATACTTGGGAGACCAAGTGGTTAGTAATTCCAGTCATCG
>NW_012109441.1:368722-373678 GCF_000951045.1 Mandrillus leucophaeus | reverse complement strand
GGCTTAGCAGAAATGTGTATAAAATTGAGACATTGAAGTCACAAACAATTAGGAAAATTTTCTAGAGGAAATGACATTCAAGCTGATCGAGGGCATATGGAGAATGGCTTCCAAGTCTAACAGAGCATGAGAGGCTTGGACACCTGGACAGGCTTCAAGGGAAGTGAAAGTCATTCGGAATTGGTAAAATGGGTAGGGGACAGATGAAGCAGAGGGCTAGGAACGGATGCCTCACACACCAGGCTAAGGACTTGGGTCTTTGACCTGCAGTCAGTAGGACCAGCATGCAGACTGATAGTAAGGAAAGGGTCATGGGCAGCTTCATGTTTTAGGAAGACTCCTCTGGTGGGAAGAGTGGGTTAGAGGAGCACAAAATCGAAGCAGAGAAATCAGGTGGGTGACTTAGAGTAACACAGACCAGACATGATGGGGCTCGAATGAAAGTAGGATCAGGGATCTAGAGAGAGGATCAGAGACATGTGAGGGAGCAGATGCAGCATGATGTGTCCTCATCCATTGTATATGGGAGAGAGGAGAAGGCGAGAGCAGAAGACACTTGGGAGACCAAGTGGTTAGTAATTCCAGTCATCGAGAAGGGACAGCTTTAGAGAACATTCCACATTAGACATTTTGTATTTATAGGGCCTATGGGTCATCCAGATGAAACTTTACTCTGTGTGGTAGATGGAATAATGCCCCCCACTGCCGCCCTGAAATATCTGAATCTATGAAACCTGTGAATCTGTTACCTTACATGGCAAGAGGGACTTTGCATTAGTGATTAGATTAAGGATCTTGAGATGGGGAGATTATTCTGGATTAGCCAAGTGGTCTTGATGTAATCACATGGGTCCTTTTAAGTGAAAGAAAGAGGCAGGAGAATAGAAGAAGGAGATGTGATATTAGAAGCAAAAATCAGAGGAAAGTGACTGCTGGAAGGGGTCACAAGCCAAGGAATGCAGCCAGTCACTGCAAGCTGGAAAGGCAAAAAATAGATTATCCTCCGAAGCCTTCAGAAGGGGAGCACAGACATGCTAATACCTTGATTAGCCCTGTACAAGTGTTAAAAGAAAAACTTTGAACAAATTCAATTCAGCACCATTTATTAGAGCAAAGCATAATTCATGAATTGAGCAGCATACAGGACCAGAAGAGGTACAGAGAGCTCCACTCCACAACAGGGGCAGGCAATATTTATAGAGAGAAAAGGGAAGTGGTATACAGAAGCAGCTTGATTGTTTATATTGCGGTGTTTGCCTTATTTGATCATGGTCTGATCAGTTGGCAACCTGTGATTGCCTGAAGCTTGGTTGCTGTGTTTGCCTGAGACTCAGCTATTTATTGCAAGAATATGCCCTAAAGTTAGGGTATAATTTTCTTACACACTAAGTTAGATTTCAGTATACTATGTAGGAATTCAAACTACAAAGACAGTTTTAGGCCAAATAATTTAATTTAATAGGACCCATTTTAGGCTTATAATTTCCAGAACTGTCCAACAATAATTTTTTGTAGTTTTAAGCCACTAAATTGTGGTAATTTGTTACAGCACCAATAGGAAACTAATATATCCCGTAAGTAAGAAGCAGTATAGCTCAAAGTTCAGGCTTGGGGGCCATATGGATTTGAGTTCTTATCATAGCTCCATCGCTTCCTACCCATATGAACTTGGGTGTGTTAATTAACCTCCCTAAGCCTCCATTTTCTCACTTGTAAAATGGGACTATTTACTAAAATTTCTGTCTGGAAAGAGGAATGGGGAGGCAGTGTGGTCAGCTGTTTTGCATAACAAACCTTGTAGAAATACGGATGCTCCCTGACTTAAGATGGGGTTGTGTCCTGATAAATCCACTGCAAGTTGAAAATGCATTCAATACCCCTAACCTATCAAACGTCATAGTTTAGCCCAGCCTACCTTCAACATGCTCAGAACACTTACGCTAGCGTGGCTGACTGGGAGCTGTGGCTCACTGCTGCTGCTCAGCGTCAGGCGAGAGTGTTATAACACTTATCACTAGCCCAGAGAAAGATCGACACTTTAAATTTGAAGTACATTTCTTCCAGAATGTGTACTGCTTTCACACCGTCATAGCTGAACAATCTTAACTGGAACCATCATAAGTCAGGGACCATCTGTATTTGATGTTTTAAACCATGTCACATATACTTTTTTAAAAAATGAAAAATAATCTTAAATATTAAAATAGGAAAATTTTGAAAAGAAAAAAGACTTACATTTTTATTTTCTAAAATGAAAATTTTGATAATTTAATTTTTAATCCCCTTCAAAAAGCTACTATGTTTATGAGATTTATAGAGAATTCTGTACAATTAATATTAAATATATTCCTACATCAGAATTTGTTTAATACAAAATCAATTATTTTAGGTTAAAATGTTAACGCTCTTCTGCTAAATTATCAGTGTGATTGTATAATGCTCAGGATATTGTCAACAGAGGAAATAGAAATTGACCTTCTTGCACAATAGTCAAAGAAAATTGACTATACAAGATTTTGGATGCTCGTTACACTGTTGCCTCAAAACAATTCTAAACAACTCAATGTACTTGATGGACAGAATGTACTAAGAAATCAACAAAAGCAATTCATTTCTTACTTAGCTATATAAGCTAAGTAAGAAAATTGCAAATGCTGACATCAAAGGAAGATTTCCAAGCACAGAAATAAACTCTGATAGATTATTTCAGATTCAGGATATTTGGAAAATAAATCAGATTGCCTTTTTCGATAATTCCTAAAGAATCACACAATTATGACTTTTGAATCTTTTATTAATGGAGGTTACAGCAGCCTAAATAACTTGAAAAGCAGGGTTGGCTCTCAAATGACATGGAGGGTTTGTTTTAGAGGAAATGTGTAACACGACAGGACTCTGAAGCAGGTGCTTTAAAACATAAGGACATGTACCCCTGTTGACAGAGGATGTATAAATATTGTGAGTCCAAATATGTAAGCCACTTGTTTAAGAAAAAAAGACATTAGGAGTATAAAAAGGAATCAAATGTAAGTGCAAACTCATAACAAATCTAAACTACATGAGGCATAAAGCCGAAATAAGTGCTTAAGTCGTTGAAATAGTATCACTTTATGTTGGAAACCTGAAAGGGACTAAATAAATGACATAGAGTCCATATTTAAAGATTTCACGTAGGCATTAAATAGAAAGAATACGCTCATTTGACAACCAGTAGAAAAGGCAGTTATTTTTAAAAGTGTAATCCAAGTTAATAATGTACATATATGAGGTTTTAGAATACATAATTCAATGGCCATTCATGATAAAATGCTCAGAAAAATGCAAATAGAGAGGAGCTACCTCAACTTGATAATGAGCATCTGCAAAAAATCTTACAGCTAACACAGTGGTGAAAGACTGAAATTTTTCCCCCAAAGATCGGGGACAAAGCAATAATGTCCACTTTCGCCATGCTTATTCAACATGGTGTTGGAAGTTCTAGACAGTGTAATGGGCAAGAAAAAAAAAGCCATGCAGATTTCAAAGGAAGAAATAAAAATGGATCAAAGACTAACATGTAAAACATAAAGTCATAAAACTATCAGGAGGAAATCTTCAGGATCTAGGGTTAAGCAAAAAGCTTTTAGACTTGACACCAAAGACATAATCCAAAACAGGAAAAATTAATAACGTGCAACTATTAGTGGTTTGTCTCCACCAATTTGTATTTGAGGTTTATGGGGATACTTTGACACTTAGTTTTGTTGAAAATGTTAAGATGTTGTATTAAATTATACTTTTTATTTTGATACAATGGTTGATTCACAGGCACTTTTAAGAAATATTGCAGAGATACCTCATGTACATTTTACCTAGTTTCCCCTAATGATAACATCTTGTAAACTACAGTAAATTATCAGTCTGGATATTGACGTTGATATAATTAAAATAAAGAACGTTTTCGTCACTATGATATCCCTCATTTTACCCTTTTGTAGCCACAGCCACTTCCCTCCCGTGTCCACTTCTTCATTAACACAGCAACTATTAATTTCCATTTCTATCGCTTTGGCATTTCAGGACTGTTATATAAGTGGAATCATTTAGTAGACAACATTTTGCAATTTTTTTTCACTCAGTATAATTCCCTAGTGATTCATCCAGGTCGCGGTGCCTATATCCAGTTTGTTTCTTTTTATTGCTAAGTAGTATTTCCTAGTATGGATATACTACAGTTTGTTTCCAGTTTTTGTCTGAATAAAGCTGCTATGAGCATACATGTGCAGATTTTTCTTTGAACGTAAGTCTTCATTTCTCTGGGATAAATGCTCAGGAGTGCAGTTGCTGGGTTGTGTGGTAGTTGCATGTTTTGCTTTTAAAGAAAATGCCAAACTATTTTCCAGTGTGACTATACTATATTACATTCCCAGCAGCCAAATGTGAGTGATCTATTTTCTCTGCATCCTCACCAGCATTTGGTATTGTGCCTACTTTTTATTTTAGCCATCATGATAGGTATATAGTAAAATCTCGTTGTGGTTTTAATTTGTAATTCTCTAATGGCTAATGACATTGCACATGTTTTCATGTCCTTATTTTGTATCTATGTATCCTTTTTGGTTCCATATGCATTTTAAAATAGTTTTTACTAGTTCTGTGAAGCATCTCAATGGTAGTTTAATAGGAATAACATTTAATTATAAATTGCTTTGGGCAGTATGGCCATTTTAATGATATTGTTTCTTCCTATCCATGAGCATGCAATGTTTTTCCATTTGTTTGTGTCATTTCTTATTTTTTTGAGCAGTGCTTTTTAGTTCTTCTTGTGGAGATCTTTCACCTCCCTGCTTAGCTGTATTCCTAGGTATTTTATTCTGTTTGTGGCAATTGTGAATGGGATTGCATTCCTAATTTTGCTCTAGGCTTGACTGTTGTTGGTGTATAGAAATGTTAGTAATTTTTGCACATTGATTTTGT
>NW_012109441.1:361918-364192 GCF_000951045.1 Mandrillus leucophaeus | reverse complement strand
GGGGGGTGTATGTGTCCCTGAATTTATCCATTTCTTCTAGATGTTCTACTTTATGTCATAGAGGTATCCATAATATTCTCTGATGGTTGTATGTATTTCTGTGGGATCAGTAGTAATATCTCCTTTGTCATTTCTAATTGTGTTTATTTGAATCTTCTCTCTTTTCTTCTTTATGAGTTTAGCTAGCACTCAATCTATTTCATTAATTTTTTCATAAAAGCAGCTCCTGGATTCATTGATCTTTTGAATCATTTTTGTGTCTCAGTCTCCTTCCACTCAGCTCGGATTTTGGTTATTTCTTGTCTTCTGCTAGCCTTGAGATTGGTTGACTCTTGGTACTCTGGTTCTTTTAGTTATTATGTTAGGTTGTTAAATTGAGATCTTTCTAACTTTTTGATGTGGGAATTTAGTGCTATAAATTTCCCTCTTAACACTGCCTTAGTTGTGTCCCAGAGCTTCTGGTGGGTTGTATCTTTGTTCTCATTCATGTCAAAGAGCTTCTTGATTTCTGCCTGAATTTCATTACTTACCCATAAGTCATTCAGGAGCAGGTTATTTAATTTCCATGTAATTGTATGGTTTTGAGTGAACTTTTAGTCTTGATTTCTAATTTGATTGTGCTGTGGTCCAAGAGATTGTTTGTCATGTTCTTTTGCATTTGCTGAGGAGTGTTTTACTTCTAATTATGTGATTGATTTTAGAGTATGTGCCATGTGGCAATGAGAAAAATGTATATTCTGTCTTTTTTAGGTGGAAAGTTCTACAGATACCTATCAGGTTCATTTGATCCAGATCTGAGTTCAGGTCCTGAATATCTTTGTTAATTTTCTGTCTTGATGATCTGTCTAATATTGTTAGTGGGGTGTTAAAGTCTCCCACTATTACTGTGTGGGAGTCTAAGCCTCTTTGTAGGTTGCTAAGAACTTGCTTAATGAATCTGGGTGCTCCTCTTTTGGTGGTACATATTTTTAGGATAGTTAGACCTTTTGTTGAATTGAACACTTTACCATTATGTAATGCCCTTCTTTGTCTTTTTTGACCTTTGTTGGTTTAAAACCTGTTTTGTCTGAAACTAGTATTGCAACCCCTGCTTTTTTCTGTTTTCCATTTGCTTGGTAGATTTTTGTCCATCTGTTTATTTTGACCCTATGTGTGTCATTGTATGTGAGATGGGTCTCTTGAAGACAGCATACCAATAGGCCTTGGTCCTTTATCCAGATTACCACTCTGCCTTTTAATTGGGGCACTAGCCTATTTACATTTAAGATTAGTATTGATATGTGTGGATTTGCTCCTGTCATCATGATGTTAGCTGATTATTTTGCAGACTTGTTTATGTGGTTGCTTTATAGTGTCACTGGTCTCTGTACTTCAGTGTGTTTTTGTAGTGGCTAGTAATAGTCTTTCCTTTCCATATTTAGTGTTTCCTTCAGGAGCTCTTGTAAGACAAGTCTAGTGGTAATGAATTCCCTCAGCATTTCCTTCTCTGAAAAGGTTCTTATTTCTCCTTCACTTTTGAAGCTTAGTTTGGCCACATATGAAATTCTGGGTTGAAATTTATTTTCTTTAAGAATACTGAATGTTGGCCCCCAGTCTCTTCTGGCTTGTAGAGATTCTGCTGACAGGTCCACTGTTAGTCTGATGTACTTTTCATTGTAGGTGACCTGGCATTTCTCTCGAGCTGCCAGCTGTTTTTCTTTCATTTCAACCTTGGAGAATCTGATAATTTATGCCTTTGGAATGATCTTCTTGTGAAGTATCTTACTGGGGTTCTCTGCATTTCCTGTATTTGAATGTTGGTCTCTCCTGCTAGACTGGGGACATGCTCATGGATGATACACTGAAATACATTTTCCAAGTTGGTTTCATTCTTCCCATCTCTCTCAGGAACACCAATGAGTCATAGATTTGGTCTCTTTACATAATCTCATATTTTTCAGAAGTTTTCTTCCTTCCTTTTCATTCTTTTTTCTCTATTCTTGTCTGACTGTCTTATTTCAGAAAGCCAGTCTTGAAGCATGGAGATTCTTTTTTCCACTGGGTCTATTCTGCTATTAATAGTTGTGATTGCATTATGAAATTCTTGTAGTGTGTTTTTCAGCTCTATCAAGTTGGTTATGTTCTTATCTATACTGGCTATTTTATCTATCAGCTCCTGCATTGTATTATCATGGTTTTTAGCTACCTTGGATTGGGTTTCAATGTACTTCTGTAGCTCAATGATCTTCATTTCTCTCCTTATTCTGAATTATATTTCTGTTATTTCAGCCATCT
>NW_012109441.1:354950-361868 GCF_000951045.1 Mandrillus leucophaeus | reverse complement strand
TCCAAGAGATTGTTTGTCATGTTCTTTTGCATTTGCTGAGGAGTGTTTTACTTCTAATTATGTGATTGATTTTAGAGTATGTGCCATGTGGCAATGAGAAAAATGTATATTCTGTCTTTTTTAGGTGGAAAGTTCTACAGATACCTATCAGGTTCATTTGATCCAGATCTGAGTTCAGGTCCTGAATATCTTTGTTAATTTTCTGTCTTGATGATCTGTCTAATATTGTTAGTGGGGTGTTAAAGTCTCCCACTATTACTGTGTGGGAGTCTAAGCCTCTTTGTAGGTTGCTAAGAACTTGCTTAATGAATCTGGGTGCTCCTCTTTTGGTGGTACATATTTTTAGGATAGTTAGACCTTTTGTTGAATTGAACACTTTACCATTATGTAATGCCCTTCTTTGTCTTTTTTGACCTTTGTTGGTTTAAAACCTGTTTTGTCTGAAACTAGTATTGCAACCCCTGCTTTTTTCTGTTTTCCATTTGCTTGGTAGATTTTTGTCCATCTGTTTATTTTGACCCTATGTGTGTCATTGTATGTGAGATGGGTCTCTTGAAGACAGCATACCAATAGGCCTTGGTCCTTTATCCAGATTACCACTCTGCCTTTTAATTGGGGCACTAGCCTATTTACATTTAAGATTAGTATTGATATGTGTGGATTTGCTCCTGTCATCATGATGTTAGCTGATTATTTTGCAGACTTGTTTATGTGGTTGCTTTATAGTGTCACTGGTCTCTGTACTTCAGTGTGTTTTTGTAGTGGCTAGTAATAGTCTTTCCTTTCCATATTTAGTGTTTCCTTCAGGAGCTCTTGTAAGACAAGTCTAGTGGTAATGAATTCCCTCAGCATTTCCTTCTCTGAAAAGGTTCTTATTTCTCCTTCACTTTTGAAGCTTAGTTTGGCCACATATGAAATTCTGGGTTGAAATTTATTTTCTTTAAGAATACTGAATGTTGGCCCCCAGTCTCTTCTGGCTTGTAGAGATTCTGCTGACAGGTCCACTGTTAGTCTGATGTACTTTTCATTGTAGGTGACCTGGCATTTCTCTCGAGCTGCCAGCTGTTTTTCTTTCATTTCAACCTTGGAGAATCTGATAATTTATGCCTTTGGAATGATCTTCTTGTGAAGTATCTTACTGGGGTTCTCTGCATTTCCTGTATTTGAATGTTGGTCTCTCCTGCTAGACTGGGGACATGCTCATGGATGATACACTGAAATACATTTTCCAAGTTGGTTTCATTCTTCCCATCTCTCTCAGGAACACCAATGAGTCATAGATTTGGTCTCTTTACATAATCTCATATTTTTCAGAAGTTTTCTTCCTTCCTTTTCATTCTTTTTTCTCTATTCTTGTCTGACTGTCTTATTTCAGAAAGCCAGTCTTGAAGCATGGAGATTCTTTTTTCCACTGGGTCTATTCTGCTATTAATAGTTGTGATTGCATTATGAAATTCTTGTAGTGTGTTTTTCAGCTCTATCAAGTTGGTTATGTTCTTATCTATACTGGCTATTTTATCTATCAGCTCCTGCATTGTATTATCATGGTTTTTAGCTACCTTGGATTGGGTTTCAATGTACTTCTGTAGCTCAATGATCTTCATTTCTCTCCTTATTCTGAATTATATTTCTGTTATTTCAGCCATCTTGGCCCAGTTCAGAATCCTTGCTTGAGAGATGATGTGGTTGTGTGGAGAAAAGAAGGCACTCTGGCTTTTTGAGTTGTCAAGGTTCTTGCCCTGATTCTTTCTCATTTATGGGCTTATTTTTCTTTAATCTTTGAGATTGCTGACCTTTTTTACTTATCCTATTTGATGACTTTGAGGGTCTGATTGTGGTGTAAGGTGGATTCAGCCAACTGACTTCATTTCTGGAAGATTTTATTTGGCCAATATTCCACTCCCAACTCCTGGACTGCATGCTGTAATTCTTTGGGACTTGTATGGGGCCCTGACTTTGTTCTGTGTTTCCTCAGAATTAGGAATCTGCTGTGATGAGGGGGTTGGGGATGCAGCGGGAGTGGTGCAGTCCAAAGTGCTCCCAGACCGCTGGTCACCGCACTCCAATGAGTGGTGTCAGCCCAAATGTTTCATAGTACAGTGACAGCAGGATCTGTCCTTGTTTGAGTGTGCCAGCAGCAGCAGTAGTGGCAGCTGCAGCAGAGTACTAGTGGGTGCCAGGGTGCCCGCCTCCCTGCAGGCATCCACCACAGTGGCAGAGGCAATGCAGCTGTAGGAAGGGAAGAGGGGCCCCTGCTGGCAACTGTGTGTGTGGTCACACAGGAGGTGGTGTTGGCTCACGCGTAGGGCATTGGCAAATGCAGGTCTGTGTGCCTTTTCTGTGCAGGAGTGGTCACTCAGGTTGGGGAGGATCTGCTGTTCTCTGCACAGTGTTAGCACAGGGTGGGACGATGGAGGGAGTGGGGCTGGTTGACTCTGTGCCCACCAAGGCTCTGTCTACAATGGCGGTCATCAGGAGAGTGGTGAGGGGTGAATTGCACTCCTATATGCTGGTGAAGCAAGGAAAACAAAATCTACCTAGCAGACATGTACCAGCAAAGTGATGCGGGGAGTTGCTGTGGGCCCAGAGGAAGCTGCAGTGTTGGGAGGGAGCATGCAGGCTGGTGCCTGGTCATAGGGGCCTCCTCGTTGGAGCTCTCCACTCACTGGTCAGGCATGGTCTACCAGTGTAGAAGCTATGGTGCAGGCCCACAGGGCACCTGAGGCTGCCCTGCAAGCAGACATGGCCAGGCTGGGGCCCCAAGAGAGGCCAGAAGACCAAGGGGTACTCAGATAGAACCAGACCCATCTGATGGGCAAGACCACCCTATAGATTTCAGGACCAACAGTTCCCCTAGGGTTAATGTTTCCTGTGGGAGTAAGTTGAGCCCAGGGAAATGGCCATCCCTGGCCATGCTCCACTGCAGATGCTCCTGCACCGAATCCTCTAGGCTCCACACCAGCTGGCCTGCTGCCCCTAGCACTTCTCTAAGCAGTTCTCCCTGCCAACTCAAGTGTCCACGGTGGTCAGTGAGTCTCCTCCTGCCATGGTTCCAGAGGTCACGGTGACAATGGGTTGCTCCTTGCCAGTTCAACTCACGCATTTCCCTGGAGTCACTGGAGGATAGGAATGAGTCCGGATGTGCTGTAGCCCCATGTAGGGTTCCCAGCTTTCTCCCCCTTCAGCCCAGCTTCTGTGTCTTCCCTCTGTCCACTCTAGGTGCCTTCTGTCTGAACATCTGTTAGGAGCACGCCAGTCATCTGGGTTCCTCGTTGAGAACTGTTCCACCTGGCTGCATCTCGTCGACCATCTTGCCCTCCTCCCGACCAAGATACATTTCAATAAAATTTGTGGATACTAAAGAAAAAGAAAATACCATCTGGATACTCAGCAAAAGTAGCAATGACTTATTAATAATTAGATTATCATCAGATTTTTTGATAGCAGTTATGTGAAAATGTAGTAACTTTTTAAGATACTCAGCAGAAAATAGAATCAAGATTTTTATAGTCACAAAACTTACTTTCAACTATGAAGTGCAAGAACTTTCTGGTGTAGATTGAATGTGCCTTCCCAAAATTCATGTGATGAAATCCTAACACCCAAGGTGATGGTATCAGGAGATGATGCCTTTGGAAGGTGATTAGGTCATGAGGGTGCAGCCCTTATGAATGGGATTAGGGCCCTTATAAGGGAGACTCCAGAGAACTGCCTTTCCTTCTGCCACATGAGGTCTTAGTGAGAAGATGCTGCCAGCAGGCCTTCACCAGATCCCTGCCAGGCTGACACACTGGTCTCAGACCTCCAGCCTCCACAACTGTGAAAAATACATTTCTGCTGTTTTTAAGCCACCCAGTCTCTGGTAGTTTGTTATAGCAGTTCATACAAACTAAGACACTTTCCTAAGCCTTCCTGAGGCACCTAGCAGAAATAGTTTCAAACAATCATGATGACTACATCAGTAGTTATAAGTCTTTTGGATCAGGATTCCTTTTTATTCGTAAAACTGTTGAGAACACCAAGAAACTTTAGTTTACATGGGTCATGTAAAGTGACATTTATATTAATTTGTTTATTTGTTATTAAATAACAATGACAAACCCATTACATGTTAACATAAGCAACATACTTTTATGGAAAATAGCTGTCTTTTCCAGCACAAAAAATATAGTGAAAAAAAGGAATTATTTTACATTTGTAAAAATCTCTTTAATGTCTGGCTTAATAAAGCTAGCTTGGTTATATATTCTTCTACTTTCAAGCTGTAACAATATGTTGTTTTGGCTAAACTACAAAAAAAAAAATCTGGCCTCACTCTGATACACAATTGGAAAAAGAAGGAAAGTTTCAATAGCCATTTCAGCTATTGTAACTGTTCTTCCTTGATAAGACACCAAAACTCGAGAAATGGCAGATTCTTACAGGTTAGTTGCTGTGTGGAATCTGAAACCTTATCAATTAACTTTTCATATTCTGTTATGTTAAAATTCACTAGTCTATCTTTAAATGGATCTTTTCCTCTATGCATGACTTTGCAATATCATGCATTGATTATTTGTAAATTATTGGTTCATAGGGTTATGCAGATCTTTAAAGTGTTGACATATTTTATTAAAATATTTTTAAACCATGTTTGTTAATATCACCACCAAGCTCATCAGAAAAATATTTAAGTAGTGAGAAGCTGTGGCACACATAAGTTTTCCAAACTTTTAATTTTCTCTTGAAATTCCAATTTCCACTGTCAATATTATTTTCTTTGATGAGATAGGCTCATTTTGTTCATTTTTGAGAAAATTTCTACCAAATACCCAAGTCTGAATAATCACAGAGTGCCTTTCAGTCATTCTTTCAAGGAAAATGATGACCCACTTTAAAAAAAAAATGTTTAACTTCACTCACAACTCATGCAATTACACAATAGCTTTTCCATAGGACAACTGCCTTTCCATCAGTATGCACCAGAAATGCTGCCTATTTTCTTACACTGACTATTAAACAGATGTGTGCTTGAGGTTTAAAACGTAGTAAACTAATGATTTTATTGCTTCATCAAGGTCACTGGCTTTTGCTTTTTGTTTGTTTGTTTGTTTGTTTGTTTTACCGTAAGCTTATGGCAGTGAAGAACATGACTACCTGTACAGCTTGGTGTCACCGCCTTGATTTGTGCTCAGGCACTAACAGTTTCACGTGACCACCATAGATTTCTGTACCACTATGTAAATAATACAGTGAAAAAGGCAAATAACATCTTAGTATTATTACAAAAATAGCTTGACTTCATAGGCCCCTTGAAGGGTCCCAGGGACCTCCAGGGATCCACGGACCACACCTTGAAAACCACCACATGACAGGGATATCCACGTAAGGAACGATGGTGAGCGTTAAACACCTCTCTACTCACAGAACTAAGACTAATAAGGGAGCAAGTAGTCTATGCAGTGGTACAGGATCAATTAGGATAGATATAGTTCAATTAGAAATGGGGGGAGAACATAGGTAAAAAGGGAGAACACAGGTAATAGGGAAAAAGTAGGTAAAAAGAATTTCAACCTTTTTCAGTAGCGATTTTTGTGGTTTTAGTATGAGTGTTATTATCCTTAGACTGCTGTCTATGTTAACCCAGGAAAAGCAAATAAGTATGGACATTCCCTGCATCCCTGAAAACCAGAGTTCTTGGTGTAAAAGAAAGTAGATGCAGATGTAATATAGAAAAGACTGACTTTTTTTTTTTTTTTTTTGACGGAGTATTGCTCTGTCACCAGGCTGGAGTGTAGTGGCACGATCTTGGCTCACTGTAACCTCCACCTCCCAGGTTCGAGCGATTCTCCTGCCTCAGCCTCCCGAGTAGCTGGGACTACAGGCACCTGCCACCACACCTGGATAATTTTTGTATTTTTAGTAGAGACGGGGTTTCACCGTGTTGCCCAGGATGTTCTCAATCTCTTGACCTCGTGATTCACCTGCCTCGGTCTCCCAAAGTGCTGGGATTACAGGTATGAGCCACTGTGCTCGGACAACTGATTTTTTAAAAATGTATACATGTATAAATGTTTTGTTTCCATTGATCAGGCCAGACACAATAACCACTCCTATCTATTTAGGCTCCCCCACTGCCCCTCTCCCTGCTTTCTCTCCATGTCCTGACCAAAAAAATGCCTCTGTGACCCAGCTAACTGCAGGTTTTTCCCAGCAGGCTCGAACCCAAGCCAAGGCCTTGAACACGCCCAGGCACTGATAAACGTATTTAGGTTGTTACTCTAAACATTGAAACTTTGTCCCAGCCCTGAGCCAGATGCCCTAAACCTTCATATAAACTCTAAACCCTGACCCCCTCACTGCAGACATACCTAGGCAGAACACCCCTTTTCTTTTGCTGTCTGCAAGGACTCCTAAAGCCCTCTGAAGGTAAATTCCCCAAATAAATGCTTTGGACTGATCACCCTGGCATTTAGTGCTTCTTTCTGAGTCTTAACCCACACCATCTCAGGATGGTTTGAGGCACTTCCTTGTGGCAACTCCCTTGACGCCACTTTTGAGGTGACGCCAGCACAAAACACCCTAACGCTGGATTATAGTCTTAAATGTAATTTCCCACTAAACTAAACCAGGGATTTCTGGAAAAATGGCTGCCTCCAGGTCGGGGCAAGACATGAACAGGATGAACCAGAAACATCTTGTCATCCCAGATAACAAAGAAATTGTCAAAAGAACTTTGTGTCAAAAGAATTCAGTTTCATTATTAGCCACTTGAAGAAGTTTTCACTCACCAAAAATACAGCAATAAGCTTTAACAAGCATAAAAATTGCAATAGAGTAAAACCTATCAAACATTTAAATCCTTCTGTTTATAATTATTTTAAGAATGAAAAGTAAAACCTGATTGGCCATCTATAGATTTTATTAGTAGTGGGAAAC
>NW_012109441.1:352508-354900 GCF_000951045.1 Mandrillus leucophaeus | reverse complement strand
CTCAGATAGAACCAGACCCATCTGATGGGCAAGACCACCCTATAGATTTCAGGACCAACAGTTCCCCTAGGGTTAATGTTTCCTGTGGGAGTAAGTTGAGCCTAGGGAAATGGCCATCCCTGGTCATGCTCCACTGCAGATGCTCCTGCACCGAATCCTCTAGGCTCCACACCAGCTGGCTTGCTGCCCCTAGCACTTCTCTAAGCAGTTCTCCCTGCCAACTCAAGTGTCCACGGTGGTCAATGAGTCTCCTCCTGCCATGGTTCCAGAGGTCATGGTGACAGTGGGTTGCTCCTTGCCAGTTCAACTCACCCATTTCCCTGGAGTCACTGGAGGACAGGAATGAGTCCGGATGTGCTGTAGCCCCATGTAGGGTTCCCAGCTTTCTCCCCCTTCAGCCCAGCTTCTGTGTCTTCTCTCTGTCCACTCTAGGTGCCTTCTGTCTGAACATCTGTTAGGAGCACACCAGTCATCTGGGTTCCTCATTGAGAGCTGTTCCACCTGGCTGCATCTAGTCGACCATCTTGCCCTCCTCCCGACCAAGATACATTTCAGTAAAATTTGTGGATACTAAAGAAAAAGAAAATGCCATCTGGATACTCAGCAAAAGTAGCAATGACTTATTAATAATTAGATTATCATCAGATTTTTTGAGAGCAGTTATGTGAAAATATAGTAACTTTTTAAGATACTCAGCAGAAAATAGAATCAAGATTTTTATAGCCACAAAACTGACTTTCAACTATGAAGTGCAAGAACTTTCTGGTGTAGATTGAATGTACCTTCCCAAAATTCATGTGATGAAATCTTAACACCCAAGGTGATGGTATCAGGAGATGACACCTTTGGAAGGTGATTAGGTCATGAGGGTGCAGCCCTTATGAATGGGATTAGGGCCCTTATAAGGGAGACTCCAGAGAACTGCCTTTCCTTCTGCCACGTGAGGTCTTAGTGAGAAGATGCTGCCAGCAGGCCTTCACCAGATCCCTGCCAGGTTGACACACTGATCTCAGACCTCCAGCCTCCAGAACTGTGAAAAATACATTTCTGCTGTTTTTAAGCCATCCAGTCTCTGGTAGTTTGTTATAGCAGTTCATACAAACTAAGACACGTTCCTAAGCCTTCCTGAGGCACCTAGCAGAAATAGTTTCAAACAATCACGATGACTACATCAGTAGTTTATAAGTCTTTTGGATCAGGATTCCTTTTTATTCATAAAATTGTTGAGAACACCAAGAAACTTTAGTTTACGTGGGTCATATAAAGTGACATTTATATTAATTTGTTTATTTGTTATTAAATAACAATGACAAACCCATTACAGTTTAACATAAACAACATACTTTTATGGAAAATAGCTGTCTTTTCCAGCACAAAAAAAAATAGTGAAAAAAAGGAATTATTTTACATTTGTAAAAATCTCTTTAATGTCTGGCTTAATAAAGCTAACTTGGTTATATATTCTTCTACATTCAAGCTGTAACAATATGTTGTTTTGGCTAAACTACAAGAAAAAAATCTGGCCTCACTCTGATACACAGTTGGAAAAAGAAGGAAAGTTTCAATAGCCATTTCAGCTATTGTAACTGTTCTTCCTTGATAAGACACCAAAACTCAAGAAATGGCAGATTCTTACAGGTTAGTTGCTGTGTGGAATCTGAAACCTTATCAATTAACTTTTCATATTCTGTTGTGTTAAAATTCACTAGCCTATCTTTAAATGGATCTTTTCCTCTATGCATGACTTTGCAATATCATGCATTGATTATTTGTAAATTATTGGTTCACAGGGTTATGCAGATCTTTAAAGTGTTGACATATTTTATTAAAATATTTTTAAACCATATTTGTTAATATCACCACCAAGCTCAGAAAAATATTTAAGTAGTGAGAAGCTGTGGCACACATAAGTTTTCCAAAATTTTAATTTTCTCTTGAAATTCCAATTTCCACTGTCAATATTATTTTCTTTGATGGGATAGGCTCATTTTGTTCATTTTTGAGAATATTTCTACCAAATACCCAAGTCTGAATAATCACAGTGTGCCTTTCAGTCATTCTTTCAAGGAAAATGATGACCCACTTAAAAAAAAATGTTTAACTTCACTCACAACTCATGCAATTACACAATAGCTTTTCCATAGGACAACTGCCTTTCCATCACTATGCACCAGAAATGCTGCCTATTTTCTCACACTAACTATTAAACAGGTGTGTGCTTGAAGTTTAAAACGTAGTAAACTAATGATTTTATTGCTTCATCAAGGTCACTGGCTTTTGCTTTTTGTTTGTTTGTTTGTTTGTTTGTTTTACCGTAAGCTTATGGCAGTGAAGAACATGACTACCTGTACAGCTTGGTGTCACCGCCTTGATTTGTGCTCAGGCACTAACA
>NW_012109441.1:351827-352458 GCF_000951045.1 Mandrillus leucophaeus | reverse complement strand
CTATCAAACATTTAAATCCTTCTGTTTATAATTATTTTAAGAATGAAAAGTAAAACCTGATTGGCCATCTATAGATTTTATTAGTAGTGGGAAACCAATTTGTTAATTTGAAAATTGGTAAATAAAAGGAGAGTCAAATACTGATCCTGCCTTTCCACTGTACCACTGAGTAGCCCACTAGTAAATGAAGGGAACTGCCTCTTTGTAGCATTAATAAAGCATATAAATGAAGAAAAAATGACAGAATATCACCATTCAGCAATCCCCAATAAATTAACAGACTAAGCAATTAGTATCAATGGTTGATAACATCACAAAAAGAAACAGCTGGAAATTATGTGTCTCATGGTGAAAGGCCACAACACCGCGTACGGATTTTCCAAAGGAAAAGATCGAACCAGAGACTGATCCAGGCTCTGCATCCAGATGCCAATTTGCAGGACGCCCAGAGGGCAGAGAACGTGTTACACCGCACCGTGTGTACGCAGCCAGCAAAGTCCAGAGTGTGGGAAACTCTACAGGTCAAATGGCTCGAGCTTTTCAACAGATTAATCATAAGGGGGAAAAAAGGTTGATGGGGGAGAAACCAGTGAAGTACAAGAGACGTAAAAGACAACTAAGCTGTGGCGTC
>NW_012109441.1:351248-351777 GCF_000951045.1 Mandrillus leucophaeus | reverse complement strand
TATGTAAATAATACAGTGAAAAAGGCAAATAACATCTTAGTATTATTACAAAAATAGCTTGACTTCATAGGCCCCTTGAAGGGTCCCAGGGACCTCCAGGGATCCACGGACCACACCTTGAAAACCACCACATGACAGGGATATCCACGTAAGGAACGATGGTGAGCGTTAAACACCTCTCTACTCACAGAACTAAGACTAATAAGGGAGCAAGTAGTCTATGCAGTGGTACAGGATCAATTAGGATAGATATAGTTCAATTAGAAATGGGGGGAGAACATAGGTAAAAAGGGAGAACACAGGTAATAGGGAAAAAGTAGGTAAAAAGAATTTCAACCTTTTTCAGTAGCGATTTTTGTGGTTTTAGTATGAGTGTTATTATCCTTAGACTGCTGTCTATGTTAACCCAGGAAAAGCAAATAAGTATGGACATTCCCTGCATCCCTGAAAACCAGAGTTCTTGGTGTAAAAGAAAGTAGATGCAGATGTAATATAGAAAAGACTGACTTTTTTTTTTTTTTTTTGACGG
>NW_012109441.1:345639-351198 GCF_000951045.1 Mandrillus leucophaeus | reverse complement strand
TATGTAAATAATACAGTGAAAAAGGCAAATAACATCTTAGTATTATTACAAAAATAGCTTGACTTCATAGGCCCCTTGAAGGGTCCCAGGGACCTTCAGGGATCCACGGACCACACCTTGAAAACCACCACATGACAGGGATATCCACATAAGGAATGATGGTGAGCGTTAAACACCTCTCTACTCACAGAACTAAGACTAATAAGGGAGCAAGTAGTCTATGCAGTGGTACAGGATCAATTAGTATAGACACAGTTCAATTAGAAATAGGGGGAGAACACAGGTAAAAAGGGAGAACACAGGTAATAGGGAAAAAGTAGGTAAAAAGAATTTCAACCTTTTTCAGTAGCGATTTTGGTGGTTTTAGTATGAGTGTTATTATCCTTAGACTGCTGTCTATGTTAACCCAGGAAAAGCAAATAAGTATGGACATTCCCCGTGTCCTTGGAAACCAGAGTTCTTGGTATAAAAGAAAAGAGATGCAGATTTAATATAGAAAAGACTGATTTTTTTTTTTTTTTTTTGGATGGAGTATTGCTCTGTCACCAGGCTGGAGTGCAGTGGCACGATCTTGGCTCACTGTAACCTACGCCTCCCAGGTTCAAGCGATTCTCCTGCCTCAGCCTCCCGAGTAGCTGGGACTACAAGCACCTGCCACCACACCTGGATAATTTTTGTATTTTTAGTAGAGACGGGGTTTCACCGTGTTGCCCAGGATGTTCTCAATCTCTTGACCTCATGATTCACCTGCCTCGGTCTCCCAAAGTGCTGGGATTACAGGTATGAGCCACCGTGCCCAGACAACTGATTTTTTTAAAATGTATACATGTATAAATGTTTTATTTCCATTGATCAGGCCAGACACAATGACCACTCCTATCTATTTAGGCTCCCCCACTGCCCCCTCCCTGCTTTCTTTCCATGTCCTGACCAAAAAATCACAGAATGCCTCTGTGACCCAGCTAACTGCAGGTTTTTCCCAGCAGGCTCGAACCCAAGCCAAGGCCTTGAACACGCCCAGGC
Organism: Mandrillus leucophaeus; assembly: GCF_000951045.1. Taxonomy (NCBI): domain Eukaryota; kingdom Metazoa; phylum Chordata; class Mammalia; order Primates; family Cercopithecidae; genus Mandrillus; species Mandrillus leucophaeus. Next base: position 350,175 of record NW_012109441.1, on the reverse strand, counting down.
ACTGATAAAAGTATTTAGGTTGTTACTCTAAACACAAACTTTGTCCCAGCCCTGAGCCAGATGCCCTAAACCTTCATATAAACTCTAAACCCAGACCTCCTCACTGCAGACATACCTAGGCAGAACATCCCTTTTCTTTTGCTGTCTGCAAGGACTCCTAAAGCCCTCTGAAGGTAAATTCCCCAAATAAATGCTTTGGACTGATCACCCTGGCATTTAGCGCTTCTTTCTGAGTCTTAACCCACACCATCTCAGGATGGTTTGAGGCATTTCCTTGTGGCAACTCCCTTGATGCCACTTTTGAGGTGACTCCAGCACAAAACACCCTAACACTGGGTTATAGTCTTAAATGTAATTTCCCACTAAACTAAACCAGGGATTTCTGGAAAAATGGCTGCCTCCAGGTCTGGGCAAGACATGAAGAGGATGAACCAGGAACATCTTGTCATCCCAGATAACAAAGAAATTATCAAAAGAACTTTGTGTCAAAAGAATTCAGTTTCATTATTAGCCACTTGAAGAAGTTTTCACTCACCAAAAATATAGCAATAAGCTTTAACAAGCATAAAAATTGCAAGAGAGTAAAACCTATCAAACATTTAAATCCTTCTGTTTATAATTATTTTAAGAATGAAAAGTAAAACCTGATTGGCCATCTATAGATTTTATTAGTAGTGGGAAACTAATTTGTTAATTTGAAAATTGGTAAATAAAAGGAGAGTCAAACACTGATCCTGCCTTTCCACTGTACCACTGAGTAGCCCACTAGTAAATGAAGGGAATTGCCTCTTTGTAGCATTAATAAAGCATATAAATGAAGAAAAAATGACAGAATATCACCATTCAGCAATTCCCAATAAATTAACAGACCTAAGCAATTAGTATCAATGGTTGCTAACATCACAAAAAGAAACAGCTGGAAATTATGTGTCTCATGGTGAAAGGCCACAACACTGCGTACTGATTTTCCAAAGGAAAAGATCGAACCAGAGACTGATCCAGGCTCTGCCTCCAGATGCCAATTTGCAGGAGGCCTACAGGGCAGAGGACATGTTACACCGCACCGTGTGTACCCAGTCAGCAAAGTCCAGAGTGTGGGAAACTCTACAGGTCAAATGGCTCGAACTTTTCAACAGATTAATCATAAGGGGGAAAAAAGGTTGATGGGGGAGAAACCAGTGAAGTACAAGAGACGTAAAAGACAACTAAGCTGTGGCGTCCGGGAACACATACCTGGGGGAATAGACTACAAAGACAAGAAAGAGGTCACAATAAAGTCAGCATATGGTCACTTTTGAGGGGAGGGAGAGGCTATGATTGGCCTGACGTACACAGAGACTTCTGCTGGAGCTGGCAAAGTCCTGTTCCTTGACTTGATTACAGGGGTTTTCTTTCAATAATTCACTAAACTGTACATTTTTTGTATCTCCATTTTATTTGACAACAAAAAGGTTTTTAAAAACAGTGAAAAGGAAACAGTGACTACCTGAGCATTTGTCTTCTGAAGACTGTGGAGACTGCAGTTGGAAGACAGAAAGCTTTGGAGATCATGACTTATAGGAATACAGCTGGACCACAGAAAAGTAAATGATTTGGGGCTGGAAGGAGTAAGGTCTTAGGGGAGTTTCTGGACAGTGTCCTTGGCAATGGGGTTAATGATATACATGTAGAAGGGAGAAGGGCAGATGGGTGGGAGATGCATGATCTCAGAACACAGAGCTCCAGAATCAGTTTAGGCTCCTCCAAGGATCAGGGAAGAGGGTTATTCCCAGAACATTGACCTCATGGATGTCCTTTACCTCGCCCACGGCCCAGACTACTCATCACTACTTCAGGCTCCAGGGAGAGAAGCTTCAGTGAGGACCTCAGCATGGCTGAGGGAGCAGAACAGCTCTTGAGACCTGGAGGAGCAGTGATGAGGGTCTCAGGAGGCAGCCTCACCACTCCCCACAGCCGTTCCAGAGACTCAGGGAACAGTCCCGTCCAGACAGCACCAGCCTTACTCCTCCCTACCCCCATGGCATCTCCTTCTGGCCAAAGAACCGGGAGAATGATCTGCCACTCAAAGACAAGGGAAAAGAGATATTACCTCATCACCAGACATCTGTGTCCTCACATATCCTGGAAAGAAATCGAGAAAAGAATGGATTGCCCCAATTAGGACCCAATATGATTATCCTGAGGGAAGAACAAATGACTGGCAATGTCAGCACTCTTTCTGCTTATCCTCTGTTTCTAGCTTCCGAAAAAATTATCCCAGTGATCCCTGAGAGGTACAATCAGCTTTCCTTGCCTCAGATGATTGACGTTAGGGAAGGTGGGAGTGGGGAAGGTCTGGGATAGGCGGCAGGGCACTCCTCACAGGCCCATTACCTTTCTGAGCCCTAAGTTGGATGATGATTCCCATCAGAAGGAAGATTAGCCCAAGTAGGAAGGCTGCAATGCCACTCAGCATCTTTCTCCAAGAATATACAGACTGAACTCCTATGGAAAACAGGTCTTAAATTAGTAAAAACATCCCAATATTTAAAGCATCTTCTTGAAATCCCAGAATCTGTACTAGACACCAAATCCAATGCTAGCTAGAGAAAAATAAATAAATTTTAAAATGGTTCTTTGAAACCAAAGTTGGCACCCATGGAGTTACCAGCCATCTGTTACTAATTCTTACAGCCCATAAGAATGCCTCTTGAATACTAAGACCAAAGAATTGGAGGCCACTAGTTCATAGGGTTGGAAGCACATAATGAGGTGATTAGACTTCCTCGTTTCTTGGAAGATATGAGGATAGATATCTGCCATGTTTTCTCCCACCCTAACCCAAGGACTCCGGTTTCTGTGACTGTCTCAGATCAAGGGAAAGAATAATTCATGCTGTGACCAAGATAAATGCAGAAGTGACACAGGCTCTGTATTGAGTCAGTATAGTCCTGAGTCAGGCCCAGAGAGTACTAGAAACTAATTCTCACTCCACTCCACAGAAACGGGGCTCAGTAGGCTGGAGTGATGGACAAGGCAGGTGTAGACATCTCCAAGTTCAGGAGTCATTTCTAGCATCACCACAGTCTGAAAGGTCCAATCTCCATTCCCGATAAGGCCAGTGGACATGACCCCAGCTCTCTCCTCCTGCCCGTTCAGGAACCACCTGATCTTGATGTCCCCTGGATAGAAGCCCGTCACAGAGCAGTGCAGCAGATTATGCTGGTGCAGGAGTGCGGTCCTCTCTGGGTACACTGTCACCTCTGGTTGCACTAGGAAGGGAGAGAAAAATGAGACATTGTGGAAGAAAACCACCAAGCTGGGACAGGAGAGTCTTTAGGGACCATCACTATGTCAATCTCTTTCCCAGATCACCCAGGCGAACACAAAGTATGGGCAAGTCCCAGCCCCCAGGCTCAGTAACGGGGTATGTCAGTGTCTGCCAGGAGGATTTAGACTTTCTGAGGTACTCCCACGATTACTGCTTCTCTTTGAGAGTACACTAGCCCTCGAAGTGCCTGAGAACTGAGAACCCTGGGGGTCTGAGACCAAGATCACAGTGGCTGACTTGTGAGGATAATGCATCACAGCTGGGGCCAGGACATCTATACAGACAATCATTTATCCTAAAGCAGAAAATTGCTTACAAGGAAGAAGAGCCGTGGCCAGGTTCACAGGGGGGACATTCCTAAGCCCCGCCAGACCTCACCTTCCAGCTCACCTTTTCTCCCCACAGTGAAGGGTGCGCCCAGTCTGTAGTTGTGTCTACAGACCCCATCCACCGCCTCTCTGCTCCTCTCCAAGAGATCCAACCGGCTGTTCCACTGCTGAGCATCTGGCTGCCCCAGCTTTGTCAGTGCCACAAACATCCCCACATCACTGTCGAAACGCACATACTCCTCCAAGTTAAAGATGAATCTGACCACAAACTGCACCTTTTCTGTCCCGTTGGTGAAGTAACAGTCAGCCTTTGCCTGAATCACAAAATCTTCTGGAAAACCAAAACAGGGACCATGAACCAGCCCCCTCCTCTGGGAAAACCCATGCCTGGTAAATTACGTCAGACCACATGGATCTAAGAGGAGGCCTTTGACCTCAGAATGCTCAAAAAGCACAGTGTCAAGTGAGAAAAGAAACAGAATGAGATTCAACACACAATGATATTTATTAAATTTTTAAATTACGTAAAGGGAAATAATGCTACATATTTCTAAAGGCCACTCTCATACTTAGAGACATACCAGATATGTTTAGAATGGATTCTCTAGGGAGGGGAGAGAATGAGAATGGAGGCAAGGGAAGAGAAGAGAGAGTCTTGTACTACTGCCAATAATTACAATGTGCTGTGAACTCACTGGGTAAAATTAAACCAATTCTATGCACTTAACAGCAACAACTGCAATAAAAAGGAAATTCAAATGGGGTTAATAATGTAGGTAAGTCAGGAAGGACTTCCCGAAGAAACTGCATCTAAGTCAAGACTTGAAGGATAATTGCTATTAATGTTGGGTTGTAAATTTACTTTCATTCCTAAGTTCAGAGGCCTCCTCCAACTCT
>NW_012109441.1:341034-341629 GCF_000951045.1 Mandrillus leucophaeus | reverse complement strand
AGGCTGGAGTGATGGACAAGGCAGGTGTAGACATCTCCAAGTTCAGGAGTCATTTCTAGCATCACCACAGTCTGAAAGGTCCAGTCTCCATTCCCGATAAGGCCAGTGGACATGACCCCAGCTCTCTCCTCCTGCCCATTCAGGAACCACCTGATCTTGATGTCCCCTGGATAGAAGCCCGTCACAGAGCAGTGCAGCAGATTATGCTGATGCAGGAGTGCGGTCCTCTCTGGGTACACTGTCACCTCTGGTTGCACTAGGAAGGGAGAGAAAAATGAGACGCTGTGGAAGAAAACCACCAAGCTGGGACAGGAGATTCTTTAGGGACCATCACTATGTCAATCTCTTTCCCAGATCACCCAGGCGAACACAAAGTATGGGCAAGTCTCAGTCCCCAGGCTCAGTAACGGAGTATGTCAGTGTCTGCCAGGAGGATTTAGACTTCTGAGGTACTCCCACGATTACAGCTTCTCTTTGAGAGTACACTAGCCCTCGAAGTCCCTGAGAACTGAGAACCCTGGGGGTCTGAGACCAAGATCACAGTGGCTGACTTGTGAGGATAATGCATCACAGCTGGGGCCAGAACATCTATACA
>NW_012109441.1:336290-340984 GCF_000951045.1 Mandrillus leucophaeus | reverse complement strand
ATCCCAATATTTAAAGCATCTTCTTGAAATCCCAGAATCTGTACTAGACACCAAATCCAATGCTAGCTAGAGAAAAATAAATAAATTTTAAAATGGTTCTTTGAAACCAAAGTTGGCACCCATGGAGTTACCAGCCATCTGTTACCAATTCTTACAGCCCATAAGAATGCCTCTTGAATACTAAGACCAAAGAATTGGAGGCCACTAGTTCATAGGGTTGGAAGCACATAATGAGGTGATTAGACTTCCTCGTTTCTTGGAAGATATGAGGATAGATATCTGCCATGTTTTCTCCCACCCTAACCCAAGGACTCTGGTTTCTGTGACTGTCTCAGATCAAGGGAAAGAATAATTCATGCTGTGACCAAGATAAATGCAGAAGTGACACAGGCTCTGTATTGAGTCAGTATAGTCCTGAGTCAGGCCCAGAGAGTACTAGAAACTAATTCTCACTCCACTCCACAGAAACAGGGCTCAGCAGGCTGGAGTGATGGACAAGGCAGGTGTAGACATCTCCAAGTTCAGGAGTCATTTCTAGCATCACCACAGTCTGAAAGGTCCAATCTCCATTCCCGATAAGGCCAGTGGACATGACCCCAGCTCTCTCCTCCTGCCCGTTCAGGAACCACCTGATCTTGATGTCCCCTGGATAGAAGCCCGTCACAGAGCAGTGCAGCAGATTATGCTGGTGCAGGAGTGCGGTCCTCTCTGGGTACACTGTCACCTCTGGTTGCACTAGGAAGGGAGAGAAAAATGAGACATTGTGGAAGAAAACCACCAAGCTGGGACAGGAGAGTCTTTAGGGACCATCACTATGTCAATCTCTTTCCCAGATCACCCAGGCGAACACAAAGTATGGGCAAGTCCCAGCCCCCAGGCTCAGTAACGGGGTATGTCAGTGTCTGCCAGGAGGATTTAGACTTTCTGAGGTACTCCCACGATTACTGCTTCTCTTTGAGAGTACACTAGCCCTCGAAGTGCCTGAGAACTGAGAACCCTGGGGGTCTGAGACCAAGATCACAGTGGCTGACTTGTGAGGATAATGCATCACAGCTGGGGCCAGGACATCTATACAGACAATCATTTATCCTAAAGCAGAAAATTGCTTACAAGGAAGAAGAGCCGTGGCCAGGTTCACATGGGGGACATTCCTGAGCCCCGCCAGACCTCACCTTCCAGCTCACCTTTTCTCCCCACAGTGAAGGGTGCGCCCAGTCTGTAGTTGTGTCTACAGACCCCATCCACGGCCTCTCTGCTCCTCTCCAAGAGATCCAGCCGGCTGTTCCACTGCTGAGCATCTGGCTGCCCCAGCTTTGTCAGTGCCACAAACATGCCCACATCACTGTCGAAACGTACGTACTCCTCCAAGTTAAAGATGAATCTGACCACAAACTGCACCTTTTCTGTCCCGTTGGTGAAGTAACAGTCAGCCTTTGCCTGAATCACAAAATCTTCTGGAAAACCAAAACAGGGACCATGAACCAGCCCCCTCCTCTGGGAAAACCCATGCCTGGTAAGTTACGTCAGACCACATGGATCTAAGAGGAGGCCTTTGACCTCAGAATGCTCAAAAAGCACAGTGTCAAGTGAGAAAAGAAACAGAATGTGATTCAACACACAATGATATTTATTAAATTTTTAAATTACGTAAAGGGAAATAATGCTACATATTTCTAAAGGCCACTCTCCTACTTAGAGACATACCAGATATGTTTAGAATGGATTCTCTAGGGAGGGGAGAGAATGAGAATGGAGGCAAGGGAAGAGAAGAGAGAGTCTTGTACTACTGCCAATAATTACAATGTGCTATGAACTCACTGGGTAAAATTAAATCAATTCTATGCACTTAACAGCAACAACTGCAATAAAAAGGAAATTCAAATGGGGTTAATAATGTAGGTAAGTCAGGAAGGACTTCCCGAAGAAACTGCATCTAAGTCAAGACTTGAAGGATAATTGCTATTAATGTTGGGTTGTAAATTTACTTTCATTCCTAAGTTCAGAGGCCTCCTCCAACTCTGAACTGAGCCATAAGAATGACCTTCCTGGGTGAACCCCACTTATCCCTCACTCAGTACCTAATGTCAGATGAAGTTACAGCCTGCAGTTTCTCAGCATGTATATTCTTCTCTATTTCCTCTAGTAGTCTAAACCAGAGGGGGAAATATGAATTTTTCATCATCATTTAAAATCTGTGCTGATTTTTTTTTTTCAGTTGTATTGTTTAATGGACATTATAGACTCAGGGCGGTTTCTCTTCTCTAAGAATGATGATCTCCCCCAGCCAGGTTTGTTCCTGTTTTGTATTTAATGAAACTAACATGCAAAGTGGATTCTGTTCTTAGCACATTACATCCTGTTTCTGCTCATTAATATGTGCTTTCATAGTCTCACATTGCTTCATGGTTGTATCGTCTGTCACCTGTGCTAGAAAAATAACAGTGACAAGTAACTTGTACCTGGTAGCCTGAGGACAAAGACAATGTATGCTATTCAACTTCTCTTACTTCTCAAAACTGTTTAGTACAATTCTGACCATATAATAGCGGCTTAATAAATGACAGAAGGAGCAACCTTTGTTTCCAGTTTCATTTGTCCACATATACCCCAACTGAGGTTTCTTTCCGTGTCCTGACCGAAAAATCACAGAATGCCTTGAACCCTGGCCAAGGCCTTGAACATGCTCGAACCCTGGCCAAGGCCTTGAACACGCCCAGTCTCTGACTGAGGTTGATATACACAATAAGGACCCTAAAAAAAAACACAATGTTTCCCTCTTTCTGCCTCCCTACCCCTCTTTAATAGGTGGCTCTGGTATATGAAGTCCATCCCATGCAAAGAGGGAAGAAGTACTTTTCGGCCAAAGGGCAGAACACTGCTCTTTGAAACCAAAAGCCACTTCCAGTCTGATCTGTGGCCTGGACTTATAAGGAAAGGCATCACTCCCCCATGCCAGCTCTTGCATAAGCACTGGAAAAAAATAATTGCTCTGTTCTTACCTGGAGTGTCTGTGCCTTGAGTCATGGAGGAATCCAGTCTGGTCAGATTCACTAGCAGAGCCACCACCCAGGGGACCCACCCAGAACCCATTCTGGAGAAAGCAAAAAAATGAGATGGTAAAATCGTCAGCGTCTTCAGAATGGTTTCAAAAAGTACTCATTAAGAGTATAAATAGGTGTTTTTCTGGCTTCCCCAGGATTGGAAACTCCTCGGATTGACAACCAATCAAGATAGAAGAGTTTTGCATCATCAGGTACTGGGTAGGATACTTTCACAAAGTTGTGTCATACCACTCAACCATTGTTTGCCTGCAGAATCACTGATAGTAATTTAGGTATATTAAAAATGGGCTGGGAGAAGAAGTAAAAATATATATTCGACACATTATGGGGCCGTAGAAGAACTAAGCAGACTGTTTATTATGTATTCTTCTATTCCCTGGCCTGTTCTGACCAATAGGCCTCCCTCCCTATGGGGTGTTGACATTGCCAACAGGCAGTGTATAAATTAAGAAGGAATTAAGAGTATGTAAATTAAGCATTCTGAAGCATATGCCTCAAGAGGATTTAGTAAAGGGATTATCAGAGAAGAAATAGAAGACATAGAGAACATTTGGAGAGTACGGTTTCCTATAAGCCAAAAGGACCACAAAAAATAAATAAATAAATAAATAAATAAAACCACGGAAAGAGAATTCTCAAATAATAAAATTCTGCAAAAAGGCTCACCAGGATACAATATAAGAGAGCATTAATGTGTTTTATGATTAGTAGGGCACCAATAACCTTCAAGAGGACAGCAGAGTGTTAAAGGTAGAAGCCATATTTCAAAAGACTGAATTGGAAACAAGAAAACAAAGGGAGAAGGTTAAAAGAGTCTTTCAAGAATTTTGAAAGTGAAAACAAAGAAAAATGGGATACACTTGAGAAAAAACAACACCAAGAAAAAATACTTTTCTTGGGTTTTTTAAATTGACACATCATAATTGTACATATTTATGGGGCACAGCATGATGTTTCAGCACACATATACATTGTGTAGTGATTAAATCAAGGTAATTAGTATGTGATATATATACATGATTAAATACTATTCAGCCATAAAAAAAGCATGAAATCCTGTCATTTGCAAAAACATGGGTGAACCTGGAGGGCCCTATGTTAAGTGAAATAAACCAAGAACAGAAGGACAATATTACGTGATTTCACTCTTATGTGGAATCTAAAAAAGTTGACCTCATGGAAGTAAAGAGTACATTAGTAGTTACCAGAGGCTGGGGAGTCAGGGGTAGAAATGGGTAGAGGTTGGTAACAAAGTTACAGTTAGACAGAAGGAATGAGTTTTGGTGTTCTGCAAAAAGAAACTTTTAAGACAGGAGAGATCTTAACAGGTTCCAAGTGAAGTGGAAGGCATCTGTAGAAAAGAGGAACTGAAGATAAAAAAGAAAAGAAAGGGACAATTTTCTCCAAAATGCTGTGGTCTGAATGTCACTCAAAATTCATGTGTTGCAACTTAATCACCAATGTGATAGTATCAAAAGGTGGGCCCTTTAGGAGGTGATTAAATCATGAATGCAGAGGCCTCCTGAATGGGATTAGAGACTTAAAAAGGGCTAGAGACAGCAGCGATGATGGCTCATGCCCATAATCCCAGCACTTTGGGAGGCTGAGGAGGAAGATTGCTTGAGACCAGGA
>NW_012109441.1:329660-331975 GCF_000951045.1 Mandrillus leucophaeus | reverse complement strand
TGAAAGAAAATATATTTGATAACTAAGAAGAGCAAGAAGTGGTTTGTAAGTGAGTTTTTAAAGTTAATTAAGCAGGATTCAGAAAAGAGAGGTGAAATGCAATTGTGCAAACTTTTACTGTTCTATGACCCTTAGTAAACATGGCCTTGGTTAGAGGCCTGGATCAGACCAATCAGAAAAATAATTTCTTCCCCATGGGAGATTATAACAGGTAAAGAAAAAGAGAGAAGACGTGGAAGACATCGCTAATGTTCATCCTCTAATTTCTAGGCCCATGGAAAACAAGAAACTAGACTTTCTACTCTCCTGGAGCTGTGCGACTTGTTCTCACCAATGGAAAGTGAACAAAAGGTTCCTGGTCAAAGAATTTAACTCCCCGCACATGACTCTTCTCCTCTTCCCCTACCAAGTCAACCAAGACAGCCTTGTGTTGAGATGGCACAATCCCAGTAGAAAAGCAGTCTAATTAGCTGAGTCACCAGGAAGAGCAGCTGCCCCAGGGAATCACTCACACCTACAACACACTCTATGAATGAGAAACAACTGTTCTTTAATGAAAGCCCTGGAGGTTGTTGGTTACCACAGCCTGGCCTGACTTGACTTAACCGCTACAGGACAGGAGCTAGGAGGGTGACACCTCTCTCTCCACATCTCTCATGTAAATGTGATGATTCATGAAGTGGAAGACTGGCCACAGGCTTACTGGTAGACCCCAAGTACAAGGCATTTGACCCTGGTTGTGAGTACTTCTCCAGGTGCATGGCTGTGGAGCTCACACTGGTGAGGGCTTGTGTGGAGCTGAGGATAAGGAGGCATGAGAGGGTGGTCAAGCCACTGGCTCTAACTTCTTCCCTTTTTCCTGCCCACACCTACCTTAGTCTTTCCCAAATGTTTTATTGCATTTGGAAATGGAGACAGACACCCAACTTAGGCTAAGTGAATGAGGACATGGCATGGAGATGATCAGATGCAGTAACAGCATGAGCGGGTGGAAGAGGCGTGTGTCCCCTTCTTTGTAGACAGCTCCATGGCTGGGCTTCTGCAGCTTCCCTCAGAGCTGAAGGAAGGGCCATGTGGAGAGGAGAGGAAGGGCCTAGACAATATGGATCAAATGGGGGCCTGTATTTAGATTTAGAGGAGAGAGGGGGTTGATAGATGGCAAGGGGTGGGGAGAACATGGAGGATATGGCACTGGACCAGAAAGTTAGGAGGGCTGCTCTTTCTTCTGTGTAAATGTGTCTAAGTCTCACAAACTCTAAAATCTGATCTGCCTACATAATAATAATAACATTTGTCAATTGCTTATTAGGAGTTTATTTTCTAAGTACTATATGAATGTGTGCTTGTGTGTGTGTGAAAGAGAGAAAGAAAGAGAATCATCACAAAACCCTTTGCAATAGATACTATCATGATCTCCCTTTTACAGATGAAATAAGTATGGAATGAACCACAGGTCACATAACTAGTAAGTCCCTAGGCTGTACTTTTTCCATCACACTGTATTTCTTGGGAACCCAGGGAAACTTTATTCCTACACCTTTAGCATTCCGGTCATGATAAGGCACACAAAAAGGCAAAATAACCAAGGAATTTCATCATAGCTATTTGGTGTCAGGACAGATCTCTGTCAGGAAGTCATATCCTACCTAACAAAGGGAAATCAGTGGTCTCACATCACAAGCAAGGAATGGCATAGAGCCTGGCGATGGGAACTAAGAAGAGAAAGCAATAAGCTTCAGTTAGCAAGCTACAGATCTCCTTCATCAATGGCCTCCGGTACATCTTAAATAAACTGAAGCATCATATTCACCCCATTAGAAACGTTTTTGGGTCATTTTCTGTGCTTAGTGTCAGTGTCTACAATAGAAGGGCCTGGGCTTATCAGAGACACTGTTCAGTTCCGGGGAGACAAGAGGAAAAAGATGTGGCTTGCTTCCTTTCTCCCATATTTATGTTTTTTGTCTTCTACTTTAATTAACCTGAAAAATAGGGCAGGGTGTTTTGATCTTTTTCTTCCTGTCTGACTTCAGCCAGCAGCCCTCCCTAAATAACTACAGGCTCCCCTGTGATTTTTCACTCAAGTTCATATTTTGCTTCTCTCTTTTCTTTCCTTCCTCGTTCTCTGAGAAGTGAGAGAATTTGGGTGTATGTATGGTTGTTTTTTTAGGGTGGTATTTATTCTCCCTACTGCCTGACACAAATATCCCTTTAACTGCTGTTTTGGTGACTTTAACATGGAAGCAAAATGTACATCTCAATTCATTTTCTTCCTTCTACTTCCTCCTAACATGCCAACATAATCCACTCTGCCCTGG
>NW_012109441.1:329091-329610 GCF_000951045.1 Mandrillus leucophaeus | reverse complement strand
GGAGACTTTAACACCCCACTGTCAACATTAGACAGATCAATGAGACAGAAAGTTAACAAGGATATCCAGGAATTGAACTCAAGTCTGCACCAAGCAGACCTAATAGACATCTACAGAACTCTCCACCCCAAATCACCAGAATATACATTCTTTTCAGCACCACATCGCACTTATTCCAAAATTGACCACATAGTTGGAAGTGAAGCACACCTCAGCAAATGTAAAAGAACAGAAATTATAACCAACTGTCTCTCAGACCACAGTGCAATCAAACTAGAACTCAGGACTAAGAAACTCAATCAAAACCGCTCAACTACATGGAAACTGAGCAACCTCCTCCTGAATGACTACTGGGTACATAACAAAATGAAGGCAGAAATAAAGATGTTCGTTGAAACCAATGAGAACAAAGGTACAACATACTAGAATCTCTGGAACACATTTAAAGCAGTGTGCAGAGGGAAATTTATAGCACTAAATTCCCACAAGAGAAAGCAGGAAAGATCTAAAATTGACACC
>NW_012109441.1:325988-329041 GCF_000951045.1 Mandrillus leucophaeus | reverse complement strand
CGCCCACCTTGGCCTACCAAAATGCTGAGATTACAGGCATGAACCACCACACCCGGCCTATTTTTTTGTCCATTTAACTGGTCTAGTCCAGGGAAAGGGAATTAAAGTGTTCTATTGATAGTACATTTCTGAATATTTTCCTTGTATCTACCTTAACTTCTGCTTTATAAGAGCTACCTATTTGGTATTTAGAACCTAAATATACGTCTCATATATTCATATGAATTTTATACTTTGCATTATCAAGTGCCCTTCCTGTCACACTCAATTTTTTTGGTTGTTGTTTTTTGTTTTTTGTTTTTTTGTGTGTGTACGTGTGTGAGGAGTGTCTGAATTTCATCTTGTTTGGTAAGACGAATGTGACCTCTGCTTCCTTTTTGTTTGCGTTCTCTTGTTATGCCTTTGCCCATCATCTTATTTGTTGAAAGTAATGAATACATCTTTCTGAGTGGCTTTATGTTAGGTGTCTTTTGCATATTGCAAATAATACAGTTTTTATCTTAATCTAATTTAAAAATATTTTCATTTATAAAGTTCAGTTAAGAAGCCCGTTTATAATTATTCATATGGCAAATAGATTCAATCTAATTTGGAGATATTAACTTCAGTTAAATATAATGTTTACATGAGTATTTATTTTTGAAAACCTTTCACTATGCCTTTATTGTGCATTTTTAAAATTTTAGCTTTTCAGATATTAAAGAAGATGTATATTTCAAGGTTACTTTGATAAGTTTATTTGTATATAATACACTTAGTTCTCTCTTTCTTTAGACAATTCCTGTTAGTCTTCTATAATGAACAATCATAAAACTAGCTCATATCCTCTCCCTTCCTCTTTCTTTGTGTGTGTGTGCGTGTGTGTCTACCTGTGTACTCTTAAATATGTAAATATGTGCACTTGATTTATTAGTTTTAAATAATATATTTTGACTTCTAGATGTTACAGACAAGAACATCAACAAGCTTATTTGATATTCTTATTCCTTTTTCCACTTATTCTATAATCATTGAGAAATGTGTTTCAATTTGTCAATTAATTTCTTCTTATAATTCTCCTATATTTCTTACATGTTTTGTAGTTTTATTGCTAGGTGCAGACTAATTCAGTTTTAGTATAATGTTCTGGTGACTTCATTATCATTATGTAATGGCTGTCTTTGTTTTTACTAATGCCTTTGGTTTTAGACTATACATTTAGATATGTCTGTAACTACATAAGCTGTCTTTCTGTCTCCTGTTAGTGTTTGCTTTGTATATCTTTTATCTAGTTTTGATTTAACATTTTCATGTTTTTAGGTTTTTTGTGATCTTATGAAGGGCATGTAACTGAATTTTGCGATATTGTTAATCTAATCTGAGAACTTTCCTTTAACCCCCATATTTAAGCTATTTATACTTGTGATCACTGTACTATTTACATTGGTTTCTGTTACAATGTATTGTGCTTTGTATTTGCTATGTCTTACTGTGCTTCTTTTGTTTTCCTTGCATCACTTATATTAAATCAATTAACTTTTTATTTAAAGTCTTCTTTAATTTTCCCCTACTGATTTAGGAGTTTTAAATTCTAATTACATTAGTTAAAAGTCAGTCTTACATTTTTAACATGCTTATCAAATGTGGCAGCATCTGAAGGTAATCAATATCTCTATCCTCCTTTCAAACAAGACGAAGACTTTAGGTGCTTTAACTTTGTCTGCCTAATTCTCATGTCATTTGTGGTTGCTCTGCCTTATTTTTAAATTTAACAGTCATTTTTATTACTGATTTTTATCGTTACAGTCATATTTCATTTCTCATTCTGATTTTCCAATATTTTAGACAGATTTCTTATTGTTGTTTATATGTGTGTTTATTTTTCTCATCTTTGCTCCATATCCTTCTGGGTTTAGTATCTCTGTTACTTACATGATAATATTAAAAAGCAAATGATAACTAAAATACAATGCTGTTTTCACCCAGAAGATTGTCAAAATTTTAAAAATTAACACTCTCCGTTGGTTAAAAAAAAAATAGGGTGTGCGCCCAAGATGGCCGAATAGGAACAGCTCCAGCCTCCAGCTCCCAGTGTGAGTGACACAGAAGACGAGTGATTTCTGCATTTTCAACTGAGGTACCAGGTTCATCTCATTGGGGCATGTCAGACAGGTGGTGCTGGTCCATGGGTGCAGCCCAACCAGCAAGAGCTGAAGCAGGGTGAGGCATTGCCTAACCTGGGAAGCGCAAGGGGGAAGGGAATTCCTTTTCCTAGCTGAAGGAAACTGAGACACACAACACCTGGAAAATCGGGTAACTCTCACCCTAATACTGTGCTTTACCAAGGGTCTTAGCAAACGGCACACTAGGAGGTTATATCCCACACCTGGCCCAGAGGGTCCCATGCCCACAGAGCCTCCCTCATTGTTAGCACAACAGTCTGAGATCTAAATGCAAGGTGGCAGTGAGGCTGGGGGAGGGGTGCCCGCCATTGCTGAGGCTTAAGTAGGTAAACAAAGTTGCCAGGAAGCTCGAATTGGGAGGAGCCCACCACAGCTCAAGGAGGCCTGCCTGCCTCTGTAGACTCCACCTCTGGGGACAGGGCATAGTTAAACAAAAGGCAGCAGAAACCTCGGCAGAGGTAAATGCCCCTGTCTGACAGCTTTGAAGAGAGCAGTGGATCTCCCAATACGGAGGTTGAGATCTAAGAATGGACAGACTGCCTGCTCAAGTGGGTCCCTGACCCCTGAGTAGCATAACTGGGAGACATCCACCACTAGGTGCAGACCGACACCTCACACCTCACATGGCAGGGTACAACCCTGAGAGGAAGCTTCCAGAGCAAGAATCAGACAGCAACACTCGCTTTTCAGCAATCTTCTATCTTCTGCAGCCTCTCCTGCTGATACCCAGGCAAACAGGGTCTGGAGTGGACCTCAAGCAAACTCCAACAGATCTACAGCTGAGGGTCGTGACTGTTAGAAGGAAAACTAACGAACAGAAAGGACACCCACACCAAAACCCCATCAGTACGTCACCATCATCAAAGACCAAAGGCAGATAAAACCACAAAG
>NW_012109441.1:324461-325938 GCF_000951045.1 Mandrillus leucophaeus | reverse complement strand
ACTTGCCATTGGAGAAATGCAAATCAAAACCACAATGAGATACCATCTCACACCAGTTAGAATGGCAATCATTAAAAAATCAGGAAACAACAGGTACTGGAGAGGATGTGGAGAAATAGGAACACTTTTACACTGTTGGTGAGACTGTAAACTAGTTCAATCATTGTGGAAAACAGTGTGGCGATTCCTCAAGGATCTAGAACTAGAAATACCATTTGACCCAGCCCTCCCATTACTGGGGATATACCTGAAGGATTGTAAATCATGCTGCTATAAAGACACATGCACACATATGTTTATTGCGGCACTATCCACAATAGCAAGGACTTGGAATCAACCCAGATGCCCATCAGTGACAGACTGGATTAAGAAAATGTGGCACATATACACCATGGAATACTATGCAGCCATAAAAAATGATGAGTTCGTGTCCTTTGTAGGGACATGGATGCAGCTGGAAGCCATCATTGTCAGCAAACTATCGCAAGAACAGAAAACCAAATACTGCATGTTCTCACTAATAGGTGGGAATTGAACAATGAGATCACTTGGACACAGGAAGGGGAACATCACACACTCGAGCCTGTTGTGGGGTGAGGGGAAGGGGGAGGGATAGCATTAGGAGATATACCTAATGTAAATGACAAGTTAATAGGTGCAGCACACCAACATGACACATGTACACATATGTAACAAACCTGCACGTTGTGCACATGTAACCTAGAACTTAAAGTATAATAAAAAAAAGAAAATAGAAAGGAAACGTTTGAGCTGTAGCAATGTACATAAAGCATGGATCAGTTTGCTCTTGAAACATTATATTAAAAAGCAATCGACAGAAGATAGTATGTGTAACCTTGAAATACCCAGAATACTGAAATACTAGAATAAGCTACATTGAATCTCAGACTTTTAGAACTTCAAACAAATCAGAGATAATTTGAAATCATGCTTTTACTTAGTATTAAGAAAAAGAAACTAATTCCTAAAACTAAGTACTTTATTCACTGTTGCATAGCTAGTCAATCTAATTTCAGTATCTTTTAATAAGGTGATTTCCTTAACAATGCAGATACAATTTTTTTAAAAAACATTCTTGAAAATAAACTGTTACATACCAAAAAAAAAAAAGTATATCTATATATATATGGAGAAACAGATAAACTCATACGTTGCTGCTGGAATGATAAATTAATATAACATCTATGAAGGCAATTTTGCAATATCAATATTCATAATGTATATATTGGACTCAGCAACTCCTCTTTAAGATTGTATCATACTCATATTTTTGCATATGTGCATTACCATATCTATACAAGACTAACTAGCAACAGCAAAAGACTTCCAATAACCTAACTAGCCATCAGTAAAAGGAAACAGGCTAAATAAAATATGGAACTTCCATAAAATAGAATACTACATAGCCATATATTTTTAATTTAAAAAATAAAGTTCAGAACAGTGAACTTAGAGA
>NW_012109441.1:323613-324411 GCF_000951045.1 Mandrillus leucophaeus | reverse complement strand
ACACCAACATGGCACAAGTACACATATGTAACAAACCTGCACGTTGTGCACATGTACCCTAGAACTTAAAGTATAATAATTAAAAAAAAAGAAAATAGAAAGGAAACGTTTGAGCTGTAGCAATGTACATAAAGCATCAATCAGTTTGCTCTTGAAACATTATATTAAAAAGCAATCAACAGAAGATAATATGTATAACCTTGAAACACCCAGAATACTGAAATACTAGAATAAGCTACATTGAATCTCAGAATTTTAGAACTTCAAACAAATCAGAGATAATTTGAAATCATGCTTTTACTTAGTATTAAGGAAAAGAAACTAACTCCTAAAACTAAGTACTTTATTCACTGTTTCATAGCTAGTCAATCTAATTTCAGTATCTGTTAATAAGATGATTTCCTTAACAATGCAGATACAATTTTTTTATAAAACATTCTTGAAAATAAACTGTTACATACCCAAAAAAAAGTGTATATATATGTATATATACTTTTATATATATAGATATATATGTATATGGAGATATATATATATGGAGAAACAAACTCATACATTGCTGCTGGAATGATAAATTAATATAATGTCTATGAAGGCAATTTTGCAATATCAATATTCATAATGTATATATTGGACTCAGCAACTCCTCTTTAAGATTGTATCATACTCGTATTTTTGCATATGTGCATTACCATATCTATAAAAGACTAACTAGCAACAGCAAAAGACTTCCAATAACCTAACTAGCCATCAGTAAAAGGAAACAGGCTAAATAAAATATGGAACTTCCATAAAATA
>NW_012109441.1:317291-323318 GCF_000951045.1 Mandrillus leucophaeus | reverse complement strand
ATAAACACAAAGCTGGAAGCACAGATTGCCTGTGCAAGAGGGATTAGCAAACCTTGGGGAAGGATTGAGAGTGAGGGTTTCCTCTGTATATTTTTTTGTGTCTTTTGAGTTTTAAACCACATTAATATATTACTTATTTAAATAAATAAATAATATATTTTTAAAAGAGGATAGTAGGAAGATAAGTGGAATCAGGGAGTATAGGCAACTCTTTTGAGGAGTTGTTTTGCAAAGCTGGGCAAAGTCTACTTTTTCCTTAGCTATGTGACCCAGGCAAGTTAGTAAATGTTTCTGAAACTCCATTTTCTCCTTGTTAGAATTGAGATAGTAATACCTGTCACAGAGAATTATCTTGAAAATAAGGTAAGAAGATATGTGTCAGATACTTAGCACAGCAATAGCACATAGTAAGCACCAGTGAATGCTTAGTAGTAGTAGTATAATTCCTAAGAGTCCATGGAACTCTAGGTTGAAAATTCAGTATCTTCTGGGACCATCAGATGGCATCAGACTCAAGCACGTGCTCCTCTAGCTGACAGCTCTAAAACACAAGGAAGATATTTGTTTTCCTTATTCCCTAGTCCCTTCCCCAACAAAATTCTGACAATTCCGCATTTCCTCCTCTTGTTTCACAATTGCCATGTGGATTCCAAGTGGCTATCCCTGGGTGGAGGCATAAAGGACTTGAAACTCAATGCTGTTTCCACATAGGGCCGGGCAGACACGGTATGGAGTTGTTTTGGCGTCCAAGGAAATCTATCAGTTTCCCAAGCTTTCCCCTCTCCATTCATACTTTCCTTCAGAAAGAATAAGGCATGCCTAGGTGGGAAAGATACTGCAGGTAAGTGACAAGAAGGGGAAATTATAGGGTAAGGAGATCAATCAAATGGTGATGGAGGGTAGGAGTGAACAAAAAGAACTCTGGAGCAAACCAGGATTAGTGACATCTGTGGTTCCTAGACACACCACACTTACAGGAATTTGTCTGTCTAGCCCGAATATTACGACTTTCAGAGGACATTTTTCTGTGTCCCTGACATAAAGCCTACCTGGGAGTTTCCCCTGAGATAAGAAACTTTCAGGACATCTTAAGGTCTACTGCTTCTTCCTGTGCTGCCCATCAAGATAAGTTTTCTACCCAGCTTTATCATGATGAGCTGTGTGATTTCATGTCAGTTTCTCCGTAAAATTAGATTTGACTGTTACATTATTTTTAAGATGCCTTCCAGGCTTAAAGTATTATGATGCATGGGTGTAACTGTATGGAGGAAATCAAAGAATTTCTCAGATCATCTTCTTCGGTGAGAGCTTCAGCTTCCATAAAGTTGGGAGATACAGGAATTATTATTCCTGTTTTATGAATAAAGGACATTTGTGGGAGGGAAAGGAATCAGGCCAGAGCTCTTTCTCTCCAAAGGCCTATTTTACTGTCTGTGAAATTTGAGAGATGGATGGGTGTGGAGCTGCAAGTCAGCCCCAGGATGAAAGAAAGGCAAATCTGCACAAGAACTGCCCACTCTTACCCCATCCTCACTGCACCCTGCTCCCAACAGCCGCCAGGCAAGAAAAAATCCAGAACAGCAGTTCTGGGGAATCCGTTGCCAGCACTGGAAAGTACCTGCTGTTTCCGGGAATATGAAGGTTTCTCTTTCCTAGAATAGCAACCTTCCAAGTTAAGTCCCTCCCATCAACCAGTGATCTGTACAATGTTGCACTTTCAGTAGTGGGAGTGGGCAGGGAGGATTAAGATTGAGCACGATGGAGGAGATATTTATTCATTTATTCAACGGACTTTTTATTTATTCTCCACTATGAATTTGGCCCTCGACCAGGTAGTAGATATAAAGCTTCATAAGATATATGGCTTTCTGCCCAGGTGCTCATGGTCTAGTGGAAGGTCGAAAAAGCTGGGAAGGTGAAGATAGAACTTTAAAAGGGCTGTGAAAGAGGTAACCACACAGTGACAGAAGCACGTGGAAAGGGCTCTTTGCCCAGACTGACGACGTAAGGAAGGCTTCCTGGAAGACCTGAAAACTGAGTTAAGTCTTGAACTTGAAAATCAGGGGCGAGTCGAGCAGAAAATGGGCAAGAAAACACCATATGCAAAGGCACAAAGGTATTGGGGAGGGCAGGAAGTTTGTTGTGGAGCTGAATGCAGCAAGAAAGGCTGAGACAGGTGGGCTGGAACACTGTGTGCCCTGAAAAGGATCTCTGCAGTAGGGCTCAAGAGCACCTGAAGGAATTTTCAGAAATGCCATCATCGTATGTGACATACAATTTAGAAAAATGACTTTGTGAAGAATGGCTGAAAGAGGGAAGCTAATGGCAGAGAAACCTCCCTGGTGATGGGATTATCTTAAGTCTATGGGTGAAGACTGTAACAATGGGACCAGAGAGAAGAGAATAGATTCAGAATTATTTAGAGCTCAAAGCAGCAGAGCTCTTCTCAATCTGATTATGGATTAGGGTTTATGGACCCAAGATGCAATATCATTTATTGGGCCAGGGTGTGGACTCTAGGGTCAGGCCTGTGTTCAAACTCCAAGTCCACCACTACGACTGCCTTGGGAAAGTCATTTAACCCCTGTGAGCTTCAGTCTTCTCGTCTATAAAACAGGGGTAATAACCAACCTCATAAGGTTGGGGATAACGATTAAAAACGATAATACATTAAAAACACTTAGCACAGTTCCTACTCACATTAAAACTCTATCAATGGTAGCTGTTACCAATGTTGTTATTAATACTGTTAATCAGGGAACTGTTCTCTGTCCCTCCATACCCTAGCTTCTTCAAAATAGCAGACACTGGTGGGAACAGGGAACGATATAGAAAGGCAATCTCATGAATATTTATGTCATTTTTTGTTAATTTCTATCTCAAAAAACAGATAAACAACTGATGGGACAGGCAGCAAAATAGTAACTATGGTTATCTCTGGGAAGTGACACAATGGGTACTTTTAGTTTTCTTCTTTGTACTTTTTTATATTGTCTAAATTTTCTATATGAATGTATACAGTTCATGTAAGAAGGAAAATATTTTAAAATATATTTATTATGCCACAAAATACTCCTCATCACCAGGCAAAGCTCTAGTCACCAAGGAATTAAGTTTCCTAGACAGCCCCCACCCAAACCCACCCCACCCTTCCATCCCACCAAAAGCACACAGGGTCCAAATCTCCATCGTGCCTGCAACTCAGGAATAACTATCTGGCCACACAGCTCTGGGAAACTCAAAGCAGGAACAGCTCTGGGTCCTGGAGACGCCCCTGAGAAGACGGCCCAGTATCCCTGGGGCCTCAGTCCATCAGCCGCTGCTGCACCAGGCGGGAATAGAAGTCCTGCCCCTCTTGGAGCTGGGCAAGCTTCTGCAGCTCGCCCTCCTGGAGAACGAGGATCTGGTGGGCGCTCTGAACCGTCTGCAGCCTGTGAGCGATCACCAGCACCGTGCGATCCCCACGGGAATTCCAGTCCTGCAGCTGAAGGGGTGATCACAGTGCCTCAGAAAGACAGGAATAAGACGGACACCACATCCACCTGGGCACCATCTCTTAGGACTTAGGGTAAAGAAGATGTGAAATAAAAGAAGGTAGGAAAGGGCAGTAGATAAAGGCCTGGACTGCCCTTCTCGCCTGGCTGTACTGCCACAGCTGGAGGAACGGGAGCCCAGGAGGAATCGGGGCTGCCTTCACACCACCAGATTCCATTCCCCAACCCCAAGAAGGCACAGACTGTTTCCACTAGTAGGTCCTTCGTCCTCCCTCTGCCCAATTCTGCACAGGTTGATCCTCCCAGCGTGCCCGCTCCCAGGCCCCACCGTCCCCCGCCCCTCTCACGGTACTCACGGCCTGCTCGCACTGCACATCCAGGGCACTAGTGGCCTCATCCAGGATGAGGACTCGTGGGTCTCGCACAAGGGCCCGGGCAATGGCCAGACGTTGTTTCTGTCCCGCAGCCAGCTGGCTCCCCTTCTCCCCTACATCTGAGGACATCAGAGAAATTCCCTACCTCAGATACAAGTGACAGAGACAACATACAAGGAGGGACAAGTGCATAGCAGGTACTTCCAGTAGGACCTCGGGAGGTGGGAGGAGGGCCATGGGGTGGAGACCTGACGAGGCTGCCTGTGGAGGGAGCACCACTGCTGCATTGTTCTCTGCAAACAAAGGCTCTTGAGCAAGATGGAGGCTGAAGAATTCAGGGTATGGAGAAGGAGACACAGGAATGGAGGAAAGGGCAAAGGAACAGCAAACATCAAGTTACAAGGACACGACTCTCATCACTAAGAGTAAGTGTGACTTTCTCTTTTTCACTGAAGGAGCAGGCTTACAATTTGTAGAAGATACCTGTGTATATTCCATGCTCCATTTCCTGGATGAAGTCATCTGCGTGGGCAGCCTGGGCAGCCGCCATCACCTTATCATCTTCGCAGCTCTGCAGCCCATAAGCAATGTTGTTCCTCACAGAACCGGAGAACAGCACAGGCTCCTGCCCAACTGAAACCACCTGTGCAGAGGGGACAGGGGCAGAGGACTATGTGCAAACCCCCAAGGCAGGGGCCCTCTTGTCCTCCCCACCTACCTCCCTCAGAATGAACACCTGGTGTATCTTCCCGTGGATCTCCCATCCTCTCTCTGTACATGCTCCCTTCTCCTGTCCCGTCTTCTCCCTCCTCACCCACCTGGCTGTGCAGGTAGCAGTGTTCATATTGTGAGACGGGCTTTCCATCCAGCAGCACCTGTCCCGCGGTGGGCTGGTACAGATTCTGCAGCAGGGCAGCCACTGTGCTCTTCCCAGACCCATTGGGTCCCACCAGCGCCGTCACCTCACCAGGACGTAGGGTGAACGTCAGCCCCTGGAAAACCAGAAAAGAGTTAAGGGCCTGCCCCTTCTCCCTCAAAATCCCTCCATTTCTCTTCCTAGCAGAGGCAAGACCAGTTTCTCAGAGGCAAATGAACTACAGGCTGTGATGTCCAATTATGCATTAGCAGCAGAGAGCAAGGGTCCAGATGTCCTCCCTCTTTCAGGCACCTTGAGCACAGGCCTGTCGGGGCGATTGGGATATGCAAAGCAGACGTCTTGGAATTTCACAACCCCCTGCAGAGTGGTGGGGGCCAGTGTGCCAGGTGAGGGCAGATTTGGCTGTCGGTCCATGTAGGAGAAAACCTTGTCCGCAGCTCCCACGTTGCTGAGCATATCCCCATATATGTACACCAGGGTCTGGAAAACAGGAGTGGGACAGCCAGCTAATCAAACACACTTCCACCAGAGACCACCCTCCCACCTCCTCACACACTCCACTCACAACTGTACTGCTCCTCCTCCATATTCAAAAGAGATTCTCCACCTTTAAATGTACAATTTGGATGGAATTTAAGAGCAGCACCAATACCCCAGTGTTCCAATTTGCAATGTAAAAGATATATAGTCCATTCTCCTGCCATTCAGCATTGCCTCTAGCCCCAGATCTTTTCAGTTACTGCTTCCTATTACTTGGGCCCAGTTCTGTCTTGCTTGATTAGACAGGAACTCCTTAAATGCAGGCACTGTGTCCAACTCACCTGTGTAGCCATCAGAGTGCCTAGCGCAGTTCTCTACACAAAAAAAGATGTTTATCAAGTGTCCAGGAAAATGTTTAAATAAAGCCCTGGATGAAGTAGCTGTTTTTGAGAGCTGGTAAATGTAGGAAGAGACCTAAATGCTCACTCTGCCTTTCCTCATCAAACTGTACCACTGGGTAATGAAATGGTAGATAAGGGGAAGTCTCCCTTCATAGACCTACTTCAGATAATATGTGAAGAATGACAGAGTATCTCCCTTTTGCAGCCCTAATTCTGTCATGGATCTAGGTACTGCTCATTGGTGGCTGATGTTGCCACAAATAGAGAACCAGACACTGTGTGACTCTTGGAGAAAGAAAGCATCACCATCTAAAAAGCACTGTTGCTGGAAAAAGACAAAAAAAAAAAAAAAAAAAAAAAAAAAAAACCTCAATCTCACAAGCTTCTAGGTGTATTTATCA
>NW_012109441.1:308779-317241 GCF_000951045.1 Mandrillus leucophaeus | reverse complement strand
CCTTTTGCAGCCCTAATTCTGTCATGGATCTAGGTACTGCTCATTGGTGGCTGATGTTGCCACAAATAGAGAACCAGACACTGTGTGACTCTTGGGCAAAGAAAGCATCACCATCTGTAAAGCACTGTTGCTGGAAAAAGAAAAAAAAAAAAAAAAAAAAAAAAAAAAAAACCCTCAATCTCACAAGCTTCTAGGTGTATTTATCAATAGACAGGAAATACAGAGGAAGAAGAGCATATAATACCACAAGGATTCAGTCAACAAAATCCAGACCCTAAGAAACTCTACAGGACAAACAACCTATTTCTTCAGCAAATAAACTGTGCAAGGGAAACTTTTAGAAAGACACATGGATTGATGGATGGATGGATGGATGGACAGACAGACAGATGGACATAGACAGATAGATAGATAGACTTAGAGATAGATAGACTTAGATAGATAGGTAGATAGATAGATAGATAGACATAGATAGATAGATAGACTTAGATAGACTTAGATAGATAGATAGATAGACTTAGAGAGATAGAGATAGATAGACTTGGATAGATAGACAGAGATAGATAGATAGATAGATAGACAGATAGATAGATAGATAGACTTAGATAGATAGATAGACTTAGATAGACTTAGATAGATAGACAGAGATAGATACAGATAGAGATAGATAGATAGATAGATAGATAGATAGATAGATAGATAGATAGATAGACTTAGATTGATAGACAGATAGATAGATAGACATAGATAGACTTAGATAGATAAATAGATAGATAGATAGATGGATAGATAGATAGATAGACTTAGACAGATAGATAGATGATAGATAGATAGATAGATAGATAGATAGATAGATAGATAGATAGATGATAGATAAATAGATGATAGATAGATAGATAGATAGATAGATAGATAGATAGATAGATAGATAGACTGACTTAAAAGATGTATCAACCAATCACAATATGTGGCCGGTTTTGGATCCTGATTCAAGCAAAGTACAATAAACACACTCATACACATATATTACATGAATAGCACAAGTGGAAATTTGACAACTGACTGTATTTGATAAATTTTAAGAACTATTGTTAATTTTTTGGTGTGATAATGGCTTTGTTGTTACATACTTTTAAAGATGTTTATTTTTTAAGAAACATACCAAAATATTTACAGATGAAACTATATAATATATTGGATTTGCTTCAGAATAATATGGGTGGGGGAAGTGGCTGGGGATACAGATCAAACAAGATTGGGCATGAGTTGATCACTGTTAAAGCACAGGATGTATACATGTGAATTTGTAAAAGTATTTTGTCTCACTTTTGGCATATGTTTAAAATTCTCCATAGCAAAATTACTTGGCGGTTTTGGGTTTGTATTGTATTGTTAAAAGGAACAAATAAAGCCCAAGGCCCAGAAGGCCACAAAGAAAAAGAGAGGGAAAAAAGGAGAGCGGGCTTGGCTTCTCACTCACGTGCACATAGCTCCCCACGCTCTCCTGGTAGATCATAAAGGAAAGCAGGCTGCCCTGGGTGAGCTCCCCATCCTGCATCTGCTGCAGCCCACAGCTCAGCATCAGCACCTGCACCCCCAAGTGCAGCACCTGGGAGAGGAGAAGAAAGAAATGAGTCTGGGAATCTTCCCATTCTTTCCCCCTCTCTGCCTCTATGAGACTGACCTGCAAAGGCCCCCAGAACCAGCTGTAGTTTCCCTTTCCCTTTCCCTCCCCTTTTCCTGGCCTCCTTTCACAACCACTCTATCTTACCCTCCTTATGAGCAGGTACAAGGCGCGTTCCAGGTCTCTCCGCCAATACAGCCGCCGACATTGTTCAAGGGCCTCTTTATAGCGACAGACTTCATGCTCCTCAGCCCCAAAACTGCGAACAGTCTGCAACCCTCCAACGGCCTCCCGCACCACCTGCCCTGCCCTGGCCACTGCATCCTGGATCTCCCGAAGCACTGCCTGGAAGAGGGTCAGCAAACACCGGGGCTGATGTGGCAGAGACAGCAGGCCCCCACATCTTATTCCAGCCTATGCGATGCTCCCTAGTCTACCTAAAAATACCAAACTGTTTCTTTCCTTCTTCCTTACTCTTCTTTCCAGAAGGAGTAAGAGTGAAGGAGCGAGGGAACAAGATATTATCGAGCTCTCAGTGTTAGGTAGTATAGGAGATACATGCAATTTTTTTTAACCTTCATTTGAGGTAATTCTCCCATCCCCAGTGTCTGAATCAGGAAGGAAGCATAGTTTTCTCAAGGAGCCACAGATAGTTAAGAAAGGGGGAGATGTAATTCCAAATGGATCAGAGGCCTCAACATAAGAGCTAACACTATAAAACTCCTAGGAAAATGTAGGAGAAGAGCCTCATGCCACTAGATTTGGCAATGATTTCTTGGACATGACACCAAAAGCACAGACAACAAAAAATAGATAAATCAGACTTCATCAGAATCTAAAACGCTTGTGCATCAAAGAACTCTATTGACAGAGTGAAAAAGCAACCATAAATGCAAGAAAATATTTGTGAATCATATATCTGATAAGAAATTAATATGCAAAACATTTAGTGAACTCCCATAACTCAAAAAAAAAACAAAAAATGGGCAAAGAACTTACATTCTTTCAAAAAAGATACATAAATGGCTAAAAAACACACGAAAAGATGCTCAACATTTACTAATCATTAGGGAAATGCAAATCAAAACCACAATGAGATAATCCTAATCACCTAATCACCACCATTAGGATGGCTATCAGAAAAAAAAAAGACAACAAAAAGTAATAAATGTTGATGAGGATGTGCAGAAATTGGAAACCTTATGCACCGCTGGCGGGACTTTAAAATTGTTGCCTCCGCTATGGAAAACTGTGTGGTGGTTTGATACAGTCTGGCTGTGTCCCTACCCAAATCTCATCTTGAATTCCCATGTGTCATGGGAGGGACTGGGTAGGAGGTAATTCAATCATGGGAGCAAGTCTTTCCCGTGCTGTTCTTGTGATAATGAATAAGTCTCACGAGATATGGTGGTGTTAAGAAGGGGAGTTCCCCTGCATAAGCTCTCTTTTCTCTTGTCTGCTGCCATGTGAAATGTGTCTTTCACCTTCCGCCATGATTGTGAGGTCTTCTCAGCCACGCGGAACTGTAAGTCCAATAAATCTCTTTCTTTTGTAAATTGCCCAATCTTGGGTGTGTCTTTATCAGCAGTGTAAAAATGGACTAATACATGGTTCCTCAAAAATTTTAAAATAGAATTACCATATGATCCAGCAACTCCACTTCTAAGTATACACCCAAAAGAACCAAAAGCAGGGTATCAAACAGATATTTGTACACTCATGTCCACAGCAGCAACATTCACAATAGCCAAAAGGTGGAAACAACGCAAATGTCCATTGACAGATGGATAATCAAAATGTGACATATGTACACAACAGAATATTATGCAGCCTTAAAAGGGAGGAAATTCTAATGCATGCTACAATAGGGATGAGGCCTGAAGACATTATGCTAAGTAAAATAAGCCAGTCACAAAAAGACAAATACTGTATGGTTCCAGTTACGTATAGTATCTGGAGTCATCAAATTCACGGAGATAGAAGGTACAATGGAGGTTGCCAGGGGCCAGGGGTTGGGGGTAGTAGGCAGTTACTGTTTAGTGGGTACAGAGTTTCATTTTAGGAAGATGGAAAAAGTTCTGGAGATGGATGGTGACAATGGTCGCCCAATAACAATGTGGGTTTCCTAAATGTCACTGCACTGTACACTTCAAATGGTTAGAATGGTAAATTTTATATTATGTATGTTTTACCACAATATAAGAGAAAAAGAGAAGGTGGAGCTGACATTCAGACTCAGGACTTCCTGATGACGCCTCCTTTCCCTATGCTTCATCCAGACTACTTCTGCTGATTTTAAAGGGAAAATCTCCCTGCCTAAAAGCCTCCAAGAAATCATTTTTAATCTTCGCAGTGGGGGCGGGGGATGTATAGACTCCTTTAAGAAGCTAATGAAAAGTTATCACCTCCTATCATCTCCCCTTCCTATTCCCTCCCCCACACCCTCACACACACTTTTACATTTTTGTTTACAGTTCTGGAGGATCATGAACCTTCTGAACTCAAATATCCATTGTCGGATGGCTGGACAAGCAAAATGTGGTATATACATACAATATACCTTCTCCCCTAAGGGCTGAGAAGAGAACATCTCTCTCTAGGAGATCCTCTAGCCACAAATGTGGAAGCCTCCTCACCTGTCAGTTTTATTCTCCCTTTGGGGTTCCCTCACATGCACACTCACCTGATGACGGGTGTTGTACACCTTCTCGGCTGCTATTGTGAAGGGCATGTCCAGCAGAGAAAGGAGGGTAAGTCGAGGCGATATGCTGAGCATGAAGCCATACAGCCCCACCACTTTCACCAGGCTTCGCAAGAGCACATTGGCATTTAAAGGAAGCCAGTTACTCATCAGGGTGGTATCCGAGCTCAGCCGTGAGTTCAGCTCCCCTAAGAAGGACAGAGCAGGTGAGGAAAGAGGAAACTATGTGTACTGCAGGGCCCCCAGAAACTCCCTCCTAACCGTTCCCTCTGACACAGCCCCCTCCTCTGAACATCCTCCTTCACTTGCAGAGGGACAGTGGAGGCTGCTTCCCCCCCGTCCCAAATGAGAGAAAAGCATCCCCAGGTCCTGGCATACGAGTGAAGGCAGGAGGAGAGGCTGTGGATGGAAGATCACTGAGGGGCAAGGGATGTCCATGGGAATCCCAGACCTGGACTCCAGGTCCCACCTGTCTTCACCTCCTGGAAGAAACCGAGGTCCTGGCGCAGCAGGGAGGAGAAAAGCTGCTCCCGGATCCGCAAGTTGATTCTAGACATGGTGTAGGTGAAGCAGCCTCCTCGGCAGCCTGCAGACAGTGAGCTGCGGGGTAGGAGATGAGAGGGGAGGGAGATGCAGAGAAGGAGCAAGCCAGCGGGTGAAACAGAGGAGCAAGGCAGGAGTGCAGAGAAGCGCAAAGTCGGGGGGAAAGCATGCCAGGAGAGGCAAAAGAGAAAGAAATGAGAGACAGACACACAGAGAGAGAAGAGGCAAGGAATACACAGAGGAAGAAGAAAGGGGAGACATGGTGAGCTAGTTGTGAGAACAAAATCATAACATGTACAAATTCACAAGTATTTATGGAGTGCACTCTGTACTAGACACAATAGAAGGCTACAATAGAAGGGAAACGATATTGTGGAAACAAGTATCCCAGTGCTTGCTTCTGTCCTGACCTCCCTCAGGCTTGTCCCTCTGTGTGTCTCCTCTGCCTTCGTCTCCTTCCTGCCCCATACCCAAAGCCCTTCCCTGTCATCATAGATAATTCATCATGGGAACTGCAGTAATAAACTTCCTGCCCCCACCATTCTCTGGAGCCCGAGTCATGTGGTTCCCATCTTTCATCCTTCAGGTTGGAGAATTCCTCTTAGACCAACTATATGTCCACAGTAAAACTTAGAGGAAAAAATATAAAAGCATAAAAGCAGGTATTTTACAACATATATGTTTCTAAAACAAATTTAGTTACCATATTGAAGAAGCATTTGGAATAGTCAGACATGATATAATGAGGGTTTGGACTTTAATGAAAGGGATGCATTCTGAGAAATGTGTCATTAGATAGTTTCATCATTGTGTGAACATCGTGGAATGTACTTACACAAACCTAGATGTCATAGCCTACTGCACACCAAGGCCATGTAGTTTAGCCTATTCCTCCTAGACTACAAATCTGTACAACATATGACTGCACCTAACACTGTGGGTGACTGTAACGCAGAAGTAACTATTCGTGTATCTAAACATAGAAAAGGTACAGTAAAAATATGGTATTATAATTTTGTGGGTCCACCATCTTATATGTGGCCCATCATTGACCTAAACATCATTATGCAGTGCATGACTGTAGTTTCAGCAGAAAGCAGCCAGGATGGAATGAAGGCACAATGAAGAAATGGTTTTTGAGGGTATTCTAAATTAAGTATGACCATAAAAATAGAGACAATCAGGCCGGCTGGGATTTGGGTAAGGTGAGTGCACACCTCCTTAAACTTTGCACCCCAGGTGCCTCACTCACCTCATCCCAGTCCAAGCCTTATCAAACAGTTTGTTTGTTTATGTCTAGAAAGAGAAGGGAAAGCAAGTGAAGGGAAAAGAGTAATGATTCTGGAAAGAAAGGTGATAAGCCTCAGAGTAAGATCTTCAGGGACTGGCAAGGTAAGTTGGGAAAGAAGAGTGAGAGGGAGAAGCATGCCCGTCCTGAGAAGAGAGTGACCCTGGAGAATACTTTGGAGACAGACTTAGTGGTAGGAGGCAGAAAGAAATGGAATTTCATGGGCCTAGGAATGTTGAGAGACAACTGAGAGACATTCCATCTGAGACTTCAATTCCTTCTGTACTACCTTCACTCATAACTTGTACCTATAATAAGATCAGATAAACTTTGAAGATACTGGATGAATATGAATGAAGGAAGAAATGAATGGATAGAAGAAACAGAATGGTGACTACATTTGCCATATTTTAGTTTGAGTATTTTTGTGCTTTGCGCCTGAAAGGGCCTAGAAATAGAGTTAGGGAAGTGAAGACCCCTGGAAAGACTTGGGGCTAGCAAAAGGACCCAGCTGCCCATCACCCACCTGCCAAAGGAGAAGAGGCACATGAAGAAGATGGCACTGGCAAAGGCATGGGGGTCAAAATCACCTCCCAGGATGTCAATCACACGACCAGAATAGTGAGGGATTAATGTCTCACCTGAGAGAGGCATGAAAAATAACGCATGAATGTACTGGTGCCCAGGCCCTTTTCCCACCTCCAACTCACAACGTCCTCTCCCGACTCACCTAAGACAGCAAGGACAAGGAAGAAGAAGGCGGCAACGAGGAGAGGCAGGTCCGGCCTGGAGAGCTTCAGCAGCCTCCACATCAAGACTTTGTTGTTCACCTGGTCCTGCTCCTTCTCCTGGGCTCCAGGAGGGCTCAGAACAGCCCACAGTGACCAGCTGAGCCCCGCGGCCCCGTACCCCACCAGCAGCCAGCTCCAAGAGGCTGAAGCGACTCTGGCTGGGGGAGCACGTGAGGCCCCCGCGACCAGGGCTCTCAGGGAGACAGTCAGGGGGGTGGCCAGACAGAGTGAGGGCAGCAGTGTCCCCACAAATCCCAGCAGCCCTCTTAGCTTCAGCAGCCCCCACAGCCCTCCCAGCCGCAGGGTCCCCTCCAGCCATAGTCCTGGCAGCCCTTGAGGAAGCAAAGTCCCCAGAGGGCCCTGAAGCAGCCACAGTAAAGCCGCGTCCACCAGCAGCAGGAAGGTCCAGGGTCTCAGGTCAGGGAGCGGCATGGCTCTGTCAAGGATACGAGATAAGAAATTACGGGGGTGGAGCCCCAGTCCTTGTCCCTGCCCTCCTACCCGCCTGGCTTCGCCCAACCCATCCATCAGCTTCTCAATTTATCCTATTCGACCCTGAGAGCTCTCCTGAGTAACCGGTGCTCATCCGTACACCCCTCCTACAACAGACAGCTTTCGGCCTGCCTGGGGAGCTGGAAGCATGACCATCAGGAGCCTCGCGCTTAAAAAAAAAAAAAAAAAAAAAAATTCCCCGGACCCCCACCCCCACCCCCGCCTGCCGCAGCGAGCTAAGCGGTCCGGGCTCCGCTGCCTCCTATCGCCGGGTGCAGAGGGACTGGGAAACTGGAGCGCAGAGTGGGTAGTCACTTGGGCTGCGTCCCTGTTGGCGCTCCAGGTTCCCCTCCGCACCAACTCACCAGCCGCGGCGGGGAGACTGCAGCTCCGGGGTCTTCTGCTTCAGCGCTGAGGTCCGCTCCGCCTCTCCCAACTTCGCTACCGGCTCTGGTCAGCCAGCTACGCTCAGCCAGGGCGGGCGTCTGGGCGCGAGCAGCTTTCGCTTTCGCTTTCGCTTCCGCGGCCAAGGCCTTCATTCTGGGCTGGGCCGCCGGGAGGGGGCGCGCGAGACCCGCAGACAGCGGAACAGGAGCCCGAACTCCGGTTCGCAAGGCACAGGTCTCAATGAGTCTCACTCACCCTTAGTGGTGGTTACTCTGGGATATAAAACTGCAAAAATGTTTCTTTCTCATTAAGTAAAATACAGTTGTCTCAAGGACTTTATCTGTTGTCCTTGCTTTGTAATTGAAGAATGCTTTGTAATTGGAGAATCACTAGATTTTCTCAGTTACTACTTCAAGCTCTGAACTTAATGTTAAGAAGTGCCCTCTTGCGGTGGCTCACGCCTGTAATCACAGCACTTTGGGAGGCCGAGGCGGGCGGACTGCCTAAAGTCAGGAGTTCGAGACCAGCCTGGCCAACATGGTGAAACCCTGTCTCTACTAAAAATACAAAAATTAGCCAGGGCATGATAGCAGACGCCTGTAATCCCAGCTACTCGGGAGGCTGAGGCAGGAGAAT
>NW_012109441.1:297807-308369 GCF_000951045.1 Mandrillus leucophaeus | reverse complement strand
CTGCACTCCAGCCTGGGAGAAACAGCGAGACTCCGTCTCAAAAAAAAAAAAAAAAAAAAAGTGCCCTGTTCCATGCAAGCTCCAGTTTTAGGCGAACGAAAAAATATGCCGGGCTCTCCTAAATAGAAGGTTCCAACCAATCTCACCAGGCCAAAGGGGATTTTCACGTACAGATTTTGAATTTAGGAGGCCCTGACCTCTTCATCCGTCCTTCTCTTCATCCGTCCTTCTCAGCAGAGCACCTTGAGCTGGCGCGTGCTCAGATGCCTCTAAGCCTGTATTCCAAATTATGTTGGGCGCACCTTCAGCCTATGAGGGAAATGCACGGTACCGGGCTTTGGTTCTTGTTCTATTTTAACACTGTTTAGAACAGTAATCAGTTTTCTAAATATCCTTCCTGACCCAGAGCCTACCTATGCAACAGAAAGATTCGTTTATTCCAGAAAGGACTCTTCAGATTGAAACCACCTCCCAAACTAAAAACAAACAAACAAAACCCCCAAAGGAAGGGTCACTTGGATTCCAGCTCACCATTTTGAAATGTTATCTGTGTGACTCCTTGGTAGTCAGTGGTGGTGGGGAGGAGGGATTTTAAGTAGGGACTCGCTAAAGTTTTTACAACTCTATTCATTCTGGAATTTTAGGTATCTCTCTCTAATGAAGAAAGTTCCATGCTCAAGCTCATGCTCCTACTTTCAAGCATTTGTTTCCTTTATTCTCTGGAAAGGGACACGGTCCGTAGTTCCAGCGTGATTCCGGAAATCTCATGATGTGTGTCTATTTCTTCTAACCTGCGTCTTTCACATTTTCCCTGCACTCCTCACTTAGGGGAGTCCCCCTGATCTCTTCTTCCTCTAGAATTATAGTCCTGTCATCTTGCAATTCAGCATGACACATCATGGAATTGGACCCCTAATGTCTGTCTTTATATTCAATATCCAGTATCTCTGAAGTGTTATTTGGGGTAAATGGTATGGTGTTTATATGATTACCGTATTAAGGTGAAGTGGAAGCTTTTTCATCCCACTCTGTAAAGTCAGAAAGAGTTATCCTAGGTGCCCTACTCCTGTTCCTCAAACCATTAACAATGGAGCACACAGGAGTCCCCAGGTGTCCCTCTATGGAAAGGACCCTAACCTATGTGAAATTGCAAATAAATGTCCATGGACAACAATGAACAGCCTTCCTGAGGTCTTGGAGAGATGAGTGTGGAAGGAAACCCCAGGAAGAAATATGTGGTAAGGCCACATTTCTTAGATAAGGGTCTGAGTCTCTTCTCCAGAAAAAGTGTCTCTTTATTTCCTGCCCCACCCAACAACCACAGGCCCAACCCCATTCAGCCACAAGAGGTATTTATAACCGTTTTTCTTTATTCTACTTAGTGGGGCACCCAGAAGCTTCCCTGGGGGAAACACTTGTTTAGATAGAGAACACGCAGAAGATGCACTTCACCACCTCCTCTGGCTGCTGAGCCCATACTCTCTCTTTGGCTCAGGCTAGGCTGCTTCTTCTGGGACTTAACGTGGCTCAGGTCCCTGAGTCGGCCAAGCCCTCGCGGAGGAGACCTGCCCAGCTGCCACCACCACCATTACTGGTTGGCTTCCCGGTACTGGTGCAGCAGGTCACTGACATCTGTACTTTCTACTTTTACCCAACCATCTTCCTTCATGTGGTACACTGTAGACAAATGAGAAAAGAACTCGGAGTCACCTTTCAGCTCAGCAAGTTCCTGTCACTGATGTTACGTTGAAGGCAGCAACAAGACACATGCGCAGGCTTAAAACCGTATGACTGGGCCTTTAATGCCCTTCTTCTGACTCTGAAAATTTCCTTCCTACCACTCTCCCTCCTTTGAGTCTTTCAATCTTTTTTTTTTTTTCTTTTGAGACAGAGTCTCGCTCTGTGGCCCAGACTGGAGTGCAATGGCATGATCTTGGCTCACTGCCAAGTTCCACCTCCCAGGTTCAAGTGATTCTCCTGCCTCAGCCTCCCAAGTAGCTGGGACTATAGGCACCCGTCACCATGTCCGGCTAATTTTTGTATTTTTAGTAGAGATGGGGTTTCATCTTGGCCAGGCTAGTTTCTCAATCTTAAATCACCCCCCAACCGCCCGCTGATTCCTCCCAGACATGATGGTGGGAGCATTGGTCTCTTACTATTGACAACGCCTCCAGAATAGCTGTCTCTGTGAGTGGCATGAGCAATCGCCCTGCGGCCAAGGTCATAGGCCTCTTCAGGGCTAAGATTAGGCCGATAGCCACTGTCCATGACCCCGTAGGCATAAGTGTTCCCACTACCAGTGGAGAACATATTTCCTGAGAGCCGAGTCCCATGTTCATCCACGTAGTAGAGTCCAGGACCCTGTAAGATGAAAGATTTCAGGCTGAAATTGGAGAGGAAGATGTTGGTAATATGGAGGTTCAAATGTGAGTCATAAAAAGTGGACAAAAGAATTAATATTACCACAAGAACACTGGAATTAGGAAATCACTCTGGTAAAGTCATAGAACTTTAGAAATAAAAAAGAAAAAACAAACTTGAAATCAACTATTTAACAAAAGGGACAAGCTTACAAAACACACGAAATGATTCATATCTGGGTCAATAAATAGTCCATGGATATACTGGAACAGTTCTATGACCAAGCACTCTATATGCCATGCATCTTGTCAGGGAGGGAGTAGGAGCATATGATGGGAAACACATATGTCATCCATGGGGGACATGGTGGGGGAACATGGAGAATGGAGAGCACCCACCTTCTTATCCCAGCCACAGATCATGCTGCCCATAGAGAGGCCCATGCCCCGGTACTGGCACATCATGTTGGACAGCAGCTTGGAGGCTGCCGACACCGAAATACGATCTCCATTTCGCAAATAGTACAGCCTGGGTGAGGACAAAGTGGAGTGAGGGAAGGGAGGTTAGCTCTTTCCAACTTGATGAGACAGGAAACGATGGAAGAGATAAGCATTGGAAAGGAATTATTTTGTAGGATCTAAAGATGAGAGAAAGATTTGGAATTTAAAGTATCTGAAGCATACAAAGGCAGCCTAGTAAATGATACTATCCCACCAGGGTGGATGTGTCAGTGCTAAATAACTGACATATTATCTGGCTTATGTGTGGAGCACAGGCTGAGATTTGGGAGAAGGTTCTTATCACCAAAAAGCTGTTTCGTGAAATATGCTATTAGCACTAAGATGGACCACATAGGACAAGAGTAAGGAGCAATGATCTGAGAGATCCAGGGATTAACCACTAGACTAAGAAAGGAAGATGAGAGGCCTCACTTACCTGCATTCCTTGGCCAGCAGGCGCTCCCAGTACTGACAGTCTGCTGCACAGCCAGACATGGTGCCAAGCAGGTAAGGGTTGATCTCAATCACCTTGTTCACCCGTAAGGTAGCTGGAAGAAGATGGAGTTTTGGGAGAGAAGGGATGACCCCACAGATCCCCCAATGTGTCCTAAATCAATATCCACTTCCACTTAGCTGCAGAGTTGGCCTCCTGTAGAAAGGGGAGCCCAGCCCCCCAGATTCTGGAGCCTGCTGGAGTGTATAGACTCACCAATGTAGGACCCAGCTGAGGCCCGAGAATCCACTGCTACAATCACTCCATGCTGGAACTTGAAGGCAAGCGTGGTGGTGCCATGGGCCATGTCAATCTGAACGTTCCCTTCTCCGTCCCCACCCAGAGACTGGAAGAATTCTGTGGGCTGATAAGAGAAAAGAGGTAGAGAGAGGCAATGAAACATTCTGTAGTAAGAGGCTCCAGGAAAAGGTTTTAGAGAGTATGAGGGTGAGGAGATATGCACAAATTATCTAACCATCAATAAATGAAACAGTTAATAACCAATCTCTAGAAGGAAATGACTCGGGAGAAGGAAGAGGTATGCTGTATCAACCTTTTCCATTTTCCAGCACAATAGAAATGAAAGCAAGCACTTGTTACCATAACGAAAAAACTTTGAGAGTGACTTAAAGTGTTTCTTCCATGCATAAACCATTCGACCCTCACAAAACACCGTTTAGTAACAGTATCCTCATTTTACAGAAGAGGGGCTTGGGACCTAGACTAAGTGACTTGTTCTAAGTCGCGCAAAAGTGAGTTGCTGAGACGAGGCCAGCAGGCAAAGTTCATAGGTTTCCCAAGACACCACACAGCTCCTATATCATGTGATAACCCCATGAAAAAGGCCCCACGATTTGTGTGTGGACAAGGGCAGGAAAGCTCTCTTGTCTTCCTTTGGGAGCCCCCACCTCACCTGTAACTCTTTGTCCTAACTTGCACTTCCTCCTCTCAGGCCCCATCCCCACGTGGCCTCTTCTTTGGGTCTGGCGCTCTCCAGGACTGAAGGCTGCCCCCCACCCTGTCCCCCGCGCTCCCGCTCTCGCCTCCTCCTCTCAGGCGACCCTCCACTCCTCAGCACCCGCCTTCCCTCATCCCTGAGGGTTCCCCTACAGCCCCGACCTGCATTCCCCGGGGTAAGGCGAGCTCTGGAGATCGCATAGAGAAACTGTAGTGTCCTGGGTCCGAGCGATGCCCGCTTCCCGCAACCGGGAGAGCCCATTCCGGCCGCTGCCCTCGGGGGGCTCCGCATACATCCAGTAGCGCCATGACCGCCCAGCACCCGGAGATCTGTCGGTTCTCGGAGGAGGAAGTGAAAGCGAAAGCCACAGATCGAAGGGGAGGGAACCAGAATCTTTTCCACATCCCCTCTGCCTTTTCCGAGAAAAGGACAGTTAGTGCCTGGACCAGGACTATCATATTGGGGACCGTCTTCTCTGCTGTCCCTTTATGGGGGTCGGGAGAACGATGGGTCAAGGGTTGTCCGAAGAAAGCGAGAAAGCGACGGGCGCCTTCAGAAGCCCCCTTGGCGATGGGTTACAGTAAGAGGTACTTCCAGGCTTGGGCATCTGCTGGAAACAGGGGTGGGTAGGGTCGTGTCACCTAAAGGCGCAGCCTCAACCAGAAGACTGGAAGTCAGCCAGGAGCTGGGAGTCGTTTCACGCGGGGTGGGGGGGGTTCCTATGAGCATCACTTTACAAAACCAGGAGGGACGGAAGTGAGAGGGGGCAGAGTCTTGGAAACAGGTCCTGGGGCAACTGCAACAGAATATAACCGCCGCGTGTAGGGGAAGGGGGCGCCAGGAAGAGGCCGCAGTCTCTGAATCTTTCCACGGCATCCATCCTAGGGCCCCTCCCAGTTCAACGGTCTCCTAACCTGTAGTCACCCACAAGAGCGTGCCCCTTCTGCCCGCCCTTCCTAGCATTGCTCCTTGCTTGGCCGAGCACTGCGGAGTTTCACGCCTCTAAACCACGCCTCTCCTTGCAACATGTGTTGGCCTCATCTACCCAGCAACTGTCGACGTCACACGACCTGGACCTCCCTGAATGGGAGCTATTTACTACACAATCCCGCCTACTGTTCTGAGGTTTCCCCTCCAGGTGCCGCTTCGCAGCCAGGCGAGCCAGGAATGACCGAAGCGGGCGAGGTGGTGAGTTGTGAGGCGCGCCCAGTCCCTCCGTTCCCCCCTGGCACTTTCTCTGGCCGCGCCCGCGCCATCTGCCACCTTGGAGAGGCCACGGCTCTGAGCTGCGGCCGCTGGTGCCTTGGTGAGCCCTGTAGCCGGGGTCTTGCTCATTCTTGGGGGTGGGCGTAAGGGGATGGGGGAAGTGGAAGGGGCCTCATAGGAATTAAAAAGCTTAAGGGAAAAAATGATGCACTTAGGGGGTAAAACATTGAGGATGATAAAAGACGAGACACCCCGCGCTGAAAAGTGCGCTGCACTTTGGTGTGCCGGAAACGTAAGAAACCACAGTACAAAACACCAATTTTATTATAAATATCAAGCACCTACAGGGTGTTTATGGGCCAGCATACGCCTTCAGTGCTATTGACAATAGCTGATCATCTTTCTGTACATTCTGAACATTTCTCAGTTTTCAGAGTGCTGGCCACACCAAAGCATCAACCCTGGCTCTAAACCCAGTCACACCAAGGAATTACAAATCCTGTGTTTGTCCTCCAGGAAGTCTGCATTATCATGAGGAGCTTGGAAGGGAGGTAACACACTCAAAGTAAATTTCAAGTAACTCCTTCTAGAGGCAGCTGCCTACTCTGCAGCTGTGGTTCTCCACCACAGAGAGAAGAAAAGGGAGGGAGATGGAGTGCGCAGGTCTGAGAAGGCTTTCATTCTGGAGCATCTGCAGGAGCCTGTACCATGGCCCAGTAGCACCCCTTTTTCTCCATGAGCTGCTGGTGGGTTCCCCCCTCCCGGATAGTGCCTCCTTCCAGAAAGAGGATGTGGTCAGCCTGCTCCACCAGGCTGAGGTTCTGGGTGATGAGAAGCACTGAGCGAGAGGACTGCTCAGGACTTTCATACAGGAGCTGCTCCACCTGAGGAAAGACATCGGACCGTCAGAGCTGGGAGCCCAGGGAGCCACCTGTGTTTCCAGGGCTGGGACTGACCTCACAGGATCACTGCTGACTCTGCCAACAACCCTAAGGACACCAAAGTTTCCCATTCTGAGTACTTCTCTGCAAACCCTTTGTTTCATTAAGAACTGTTTTAAATGAAGGGTGCGAAAGTGGGATAAA
This sequence comes from Mandrillus leucophaeus, assembly GCF_000951045.1. NCBI lineage: Eukaryota > Metazoa > Chordata > Mammalia > Primates > Cercopithecidae > Mandrillus > Mandrillus leucophaeus. The sequence goes on along the minus strand of NW_012109441.1, from coordinate 301,766 downwards.
AGTGAGAGTCCTAGAGTGAAACACATGACAGAAGAATAAAGACTATTGAATAGTCCTCTTCTCTACCCATGGACTTGGAATTTTTATATTAGATTTTAAGGAAATATAACTTAGTAGTAAAGAGGTGAGCCTTCAAGTCAGGCAGATCCAAATCTGGGTCAAGGCTGCACCACTCAAAAGCTATATGACCTCTATATGAGCAGCTTATTCAATCTCTTTTAGCCTCCATTTTGTCATCTGTAGAATGATGATAAATGCCTAGCTCAGAAGGATTCCTAATGAATAAATGAGTGGCAGTGTGTGTAAAGAGACTAGCTTAATTAATATTATGATTAGGATATGCTGGGCCCAGTGGCTCATGCCTATAATCCTAGCACTTTGGGAGGTCAAGGTGGGAAGATCACTTGAGCCCAGGAGTTCAAGGCCAGCCTAGGCAACATAGTGGGACCCTGTCTGTACCAAAAAAAAATTTAAAAATAAACAATATTATGAGGATGGCTTTTTCGTTATGTTTCGCTTTAGAAATTCAGTCTATAGGACTGGGCTCGGTGGCTCACACCTATAACTCCAGCCCTTTAGGAGGCTGAGGTGGGCAGACTACCTGAGCTCAGGAATTCAAAGCCATGTACACACACGCACATGCACACAGACACACTCATGCATGGGCAACATGGTGAAACCCCATCTCTACTAAAAATACAAAAGTCAACCAGGCATGGTGGCGTATGTCTGTAGTCCCAGCTACTCTGGAGGGTGAGGGGAGAATCGCTTGAGCCCAGGAGGTTGAGGCTGCAGTGAGCCAAGATTGTGCCACTGCACTCCAGCTTGGGCAACAGAGTGAGATATTGTCCAAAAAAAAAAAAAAAAAAAGAAAGAAAGAAAGTCAGTCTGTAGTTTGTCGACAGTCTCTTTTAACTGGTGCTAGGTGTCTTGTCTTTGCCTTGTCTTCTATCTCTACTCCTTGGGGAGGCATCCAATGGAACTGGATTTGGGAACTGAGAATTGCAAGGACTGGTTTGTATAATTATGATGTTAGTAAAACTAACGGAAGATGTATAAAAGAGGCAAGCTGGGGTGGGATATAGGCATTAAGAAGATGACTGCCTCACCCGTAACTGGCTGTTTGCATCCAGGGCACTGGTGGCATCATCCAGGATAAGTACACATGGCTTCCGGATCAATGCTCGGGCCAACGCCACTGCCTGTCGCTGACCCCCGGACAGCTGGCTTCCAGCCTCGCCTACCTCTGCAGAGCAAAGGGCCAAGATGAGAACTGTATAGCCATATGTGTGCGTACATGTACACACACGCACATGCACACAGACACACTCATGCATTCATGCACTCACACACACCAAGATCTGACAGTTGTAGCTGGATAGGGGAGATTCTGGGAGGGTGAACAGAATCCTGAGGATGTCAGGATGAAGAAGCCATAGGAGCACGATCTTACAACTTCAAGTTGATGTCCATGAGTCAGGAGAAACTGAAGGATAAAGGCAAGACTACTGGGGTTTCAGCAAAGGTAAAGATGGCTGGGTGGTGAGATGAGTGGAGAGAGTACCTGTGTCATAGCCCTGAGGGAGTCCAGAGATGAAACTATGGGCCCCAGACTTTACTGCAGCAGCTGTGATTTCCTCCATAGTTGGCTTCTGGGTCAGGCCATAGGCAATATTTTCTTGAAGACTTCTTCCAAATACCTGTGGCTCTTGTCCCACTGCAGCCACCTGAGATGAAATATGATGAAGAGTCATAGAACAAGGCACACAGGAGTATGGTTATCTGGAGATCGAAGACTCAAAATCTTTATTGAGAACATGTCACGAAATCATACTACCTCCCTCCTGACCACACCACCATCTCCACCCAAGGTCTCTTATCATTCCCTAACTCCCCTTTCAGAGTGCTCAGTAAGAACGCTGTTCTTATTTGATGCTCCCTGCCTTCCTTCATGCCACCTTCTTGCATACCTGCTTGTGCAGGTAGCGGTGCTCATATTGGGGAAGTGGCTTCCCATCCAACAGCAGCTGTCCCCCGGTGGGCTGGTACAGATTCTGCAGCAGGGCAGCCACTGTGCTCTTCCCAGACCCATTGGGTCCCACCAGCGCCGTCACCTCGCCAGGGCGTAGGGTGAATGTCAGCCCCTAGAGGCCAGAGAAGCACACAATAAGAGGCTACCAAGGCCTCTAACCTAGAGGGTGTTATTGCCTTGTTACATAGCATGATGTCTTACCCCAGAAGAAAAACAGGGAAACATAGCAACTCCTACCCTGCCACATGCACAGATCTCTGTCTGGGTGATGCCTCCCCAAGGAGTAGAGATAGAAGATGTGGCAAAGACAAGGGCAGACACCCAGCACCACTATGCCATACACTTGATGTCAGATACCACCAGGAAATGGAAAAATCACATTCCAAATTACAAAGGAGAAGGAAAGATGGAAGACCGAAGACACAGATTTTCCTGCAGCAATTCCTTGGAATGTGAGAGCACTCGCTTCGAAACCTCTTCTCCCATTCTCTTTGGAAGCTCAAACTGGGTTCTTGAGTTTGGGGAAGATTTATGGAACAGACAATGCTTATCATTACCTTTAAAGGGTTAGGAAGGATATATGCTTGGCAGTAAGCAGGCTGAAGGCAGGAAGAAAATGTAGGATGGCAGAATTATAGTTGGGGCCAGTGGAATACAGGGAGTGGTAGGTTGTACCTGTAGCACTAAGACATCTGGACGGTTTGGGTAGGCAAAGGAGACATCTTGGAACTGGACAAGGCCCTCCAAGTGTAAGGGAGTCAACAGACCACTGGGTGGGCAGCGAGGGGTGCGGTCCAGGTACTCAAATATTTTCTCTGAGGAGCCCACAGCCTTCTGTACTCTGGGGTAGACGGAGAGCAGTACCTAGAGGGAGGTAAGAATAGTGAAAGTGAGGTGGGAGACCTAGTCTGCTTGCCAGCATTATGTGAAGTGAGAAGGGTAAAGAATGGAAAGAAGTAACACAGATGGTGCTGGGCCAGAGGAAGGAATCACACTGGGGAGTGAAGGTGGAAGGACCTCACCTCCACAGCCACGGTGAACTGCATCTGGTAGAGAACAAATGTGACAAGGTTCCCACTGCTTACAGCCCCGCTGGTCACCAGCTGCCCACCGATATAGAGGATTCCTACCTTCAGCAGCATGCCTGAAATCTATAGAGACCACAGAGAAAAAGGGACTGAGGTAGAGAAATCTGGAGGGGACACAAAGAACCACAGTCATTCACATAAAGGAAATATCAAGTCCCCTTCTCCCAAGTGACATCGGTAGGCTCAATAGGTAGACAGGAGAATGACCCAGAGACCCCAGGAAGTCTGACTCAATGCACATCATGGAAGTCACGGTTATCTTCACCACTATCACCACCATCACCTTGTCTGGGGAGCATTTTACTCTTCGCAAGAGGTTTTCATTCATGTGATGTCAGCTAGTACATCAAGAACCCTATAAAGAAGGTTATATCACTCCATTTTTAGAAAATGAGGAAACAGTCGGCCGGGCACGGTGGCTCACGCCGGTGATCCCAATACTTTTGGAGGCCGAAGCAGGTGGATCAGGAGATTGAGACCATCCTGGCTAACATGGTGAAACCTGGTATTTCCAACCATTTCCCAGTAAAGGAGGAGTGGGAGCAGGGTCATAGGAATGGGAATGGAGTTACGGCATCTTAAGGACAAGGGAATGGGTATTCATCTTCAGGTGCTCACACTAGTGGTCCAGGAGTTGACTGCATAGGCCACAGCCTCCTTCTGGTTGAGTGTCTTTATTTCTTGCAGCTTTTCCCTAAACTTCTGGACTTCACCCTCCTCGTTGGCAAAGCTTCGAACTGTAGGCATGGCCGACAGAGCCTCAATGGCCACCTGGCTGGACTTTGCCAGAGATTCCCGCACCTGCACTGCCAGCAACTGTGGAGACATGGACAAGAGAT
>NW_012109441.1:294924-296232 GCF_000951045.1 Mandrillus leucophaeus | reverse complement strand
TGTGTGTGTGTGTGAGAGCGAGAGAGAGAGAGCGGGGATGGGGGAGATCAAGGCAGATGTATGAGGATATAAACAGTACATGGGGTATAATGAAAGAGTTTCAGGAGAAACCTGTTTGGTTCTGTTGGAAAAACTCTGTCTCCTGGCGCAGGACAGCACCAAACACCTCTCCCTGCAAGTGGCTGTGCACGTGGCCCATGGTGGTGTTATAGATCCCGTCACCCATGAACTCCAGCACTGCACTAGAAAGAACCCGGAAAAAAAAGGGGGTCAGGGTGTGTTCAGAGAACAGACTGAAGGTCCAGGTATCCCCATATAAGTGCATTTTGGACAGCAGCCCCAATTTCCAACTCCCTCATTTGCAGGGTGCCCCATTTTCAGCCCCCAGACCTGGCTATGGTGAGAATGGACATGAGAGTTAAGTTTCGAGTGAAGGTATCGGCTGAGCCATCTTGTAGAATCCAGTCAGTGATACGGCCCGTAAAGAATGGAATGGCCATCTCCCCTGAAGAAAGAGAAGACAGGTCACAAACAAATATTAAGTCTAAGTAGGTCAGTTCCAGTCAGACTGGTCCCACCACGCCTCCTCCCCCTCACCATTATTCTGGAGGGCATCAGCAGAAAGGAAACACTGACGTCTCCATCCCGAACCGAAATAGGCTGCCCTGGAACTCACTACCCTGTGGTTGCTCTACCAGAACTTTCAGGATTTTATTAGGAAGGCTGGAGATCATGAAGTAGAAAAGCCTCCTGTTAGAGATGAGGATGCCCCGCCCTTCGGCCCCAGAGCAAAGGATTTCCCCGCCTCCGGCGTGGCCCAGAGAATCAAGACCCGGCCATCAATCAAGCCTCGAACTTCTGGCCCTGCCAGTCCAATGCCGTTTCTTCTACACTGAAGTGGTGTTCCAAGACCCATGCTAGGATTCCTTCCCCTGCTCCACATTTCCCAGAACCCACGCTACTCTACCTCACTGACAATTACTTTTGATTCCTGTCCCGGTCCCCTTGTGTCCTCCCCTCTTGCCCTGCGTTCCCCTTACCAAGAGAGGAGAGGATCACCAGGACCAGGAACAGCGAGAGGCGGCGCATCTCCGAGCCCAGGCAGCCTAGAAGCCGACGCACAGGGTCTCCAGAGACGCCCTGACCGCCGGTCACCCAGAGGCTCCCGAGTTTGTGCCACAGGGCTGCTGCGGGCAGTGCCGCTGCATAACTGACGACGAAGGCGCTAGGGTGACTTCCCCAGTGCAGTAGCCTGGTGCTATCCGCGGCCCCTGGAGCTCCCCACGAGATCAACTCTCGGAACAAGGC
>NW_012109441.1:290989-293504 GCF_000951045.1 Mandrillus leucophaeus | reverse complement strand
GGTGAAGTAGAACAGCACTTGGGAGAAGGAAATATAGGCACTTATTGAGAAGGACCAATTCATCACACAGACTTTTGATAAACTTGCCACTGGGTAACTCTTAGCCCAAGCACTGATAATAGGGGTTCTGCGTTAACCAGTGATGCCCTTCCCTAGCTTGACCCAGAAAGGCTCCTCCTTGGCCCAGATGCTGCCTTGCTCCCTTCCCTGTGTCTTCCCTGCCCACTCCCATGTGCCCACTGGGGGGACTTTGCTTAGGATGGGCGCCTGGGGCAGATGGCAGTCCCAAGACTGACTGGCTGGCTTCTGCTCTGGACTACTGCCACCACTCGTGGCTTGGAGGCAGCTTTGTTACAGAGGAATAGCCTCTAACTTGAAGTTAACCCTGTTCTTTGACCCTCTGTTCATGATAAGTCGGTCCGTCGGAAAGCACACTCAGAGAAGCATCCTTTGGGGCCAGAGTAATTTACAGCCTGGTAAGAAAGGCACAGTGAAACCACTTATACTCTGGGAAATCTCCCCTCACTGCCAAATGAGCAGTGGCAAGTAGGAAGTAGAAGTGGAAACAAGGGATAAGAGTTAGACCTGAATTTTAGTCCCAGGTCTACTATTAATTCTGTGTGACTCTGCATAAGTCGTTTGCATTTTCTGTGACTTGGTTTCCTCATTTGAACCGAGGATCCTTAAGACTCCTTCCAACTCAGCAGCAGGAAAAATGTAGCTCTATCTCCCCTCACTTTTTCTTGATTCCTTTCTTGACCTGGAAAAGTCAACTTAAGCTTCTCAGTCAAATCCTCTCTTGGTACAAATTTACCCCCCTGGCTGCTGAGATATTTATTTACCTCTTGATCAGAAATTCCATAACTGAAACTTTTATTTTAAACCATCTACGTGTTCCTTGCTGCTTCTCTCTTGCCTTGCCGCTGGCCATGCTAACCACTGCCCTGCTCGATTTTTTCCACTGTTCAATAAATTGAAAGAGCTCACTTCTGATGAAATGGGGGTTGAGAGTGGAGGATTGTGAACAAAAGAAAAGAAAAGAAAAGGCTGACCTTGTTTCCCAGAATCATAGTCAAATGCTCTGTGTTGGGTCTAAACCACATCTGCACATACTAGGAGCCTTTCCCGTGGAGATAATTTTCACTTGTGGAGCTGCTTCACTTCTACCTGTAGGAACCTCATCTCCACCTCTCTCTTTACAGTGGAGAGGATTCCACTAGGCAAGTTGGAACTCAGGGCCACAGTTCTTTCTGTGTTGTATCACAGCTGCGCTGTGGCATTCCCCTGCAGCCAGATGAAGCAATAGATAAAGTGGAAAGATGAAGGGAAAAAAGCCTGTACTGACAGTCAGCTCTGGCCTGTTACTGTGTGATCTTTGAGCCAGTCAACTTCGCCTCTCTGGGAATATTTTTTCTTCTCTAACATGAGGGCATCAAGGCTCTTCCTGCCCTGATATTCCATATTCTGTGTCTCTGCAGACCACCATCATGGCAGTGGAGTTTGACGGGGGCGTTGTGGTGGGTTCTGATTCCCGAGTGTCTGCAGGGTAAGTAAAAGTGAAGATGTATGCATTTGGAAAGAAGCTAATGGCCTCAAATACATATTTTTCTTACCCATTCATGAAAAGACTGGCAAATCGGAGCTTTGGAGGAATGGAGTTGACCTTCCCAAAAAGCCACTATGATAAGCTATTTGGTGGGCGCTTGGGTCTCTGAATTTGTGGAGGAGGATCTGGGGTCCGAATGCGTATGTGACCTGTCCCAGTAGTGTACAGGGATGAGTGTAAAGGAATAGGGTCTGAGTGGGGGACAGGAGACAGATTTTTGAGGAGCTTCTTTCCATCTGTATTTAGAGATCAAAAAGATGATTCTGTCAAGCAGATACCTGGTTTCTCATTTACCATATATTGAACTATGTTGTCTCTTCCCCCCCTCCTAACCAATTTCCTCACATGCAAAATGAGTATATAGGGTTAGGTCAATATTACTTACATTATGTTCCATAGAACATAGTTATGTTCTATGTTAATAGCATAGATTGTTAATAGCAAAGAAAAATTGATGAGGCATATTTTTCTTACCTTAGCATTTTTTGCTTTGTTATAAAATCTAAGCCTGAAAAATAAACCTAATTTTGATTAACATCTGCAGTGATTAATAATATCTGAGATGATTATTTGCCTCCTGCTTTAATCCAAGCATTAAACTTCATGCTATTCTCTTGTCAAATAAATTTGAGAGACATTGAATGATCACCCTCAAAAATTCCTGAGTTCTGGTTGGGTGCAGTGTCTCACATTTGTAATCTCAGCACTTTGGGATGCCGAGGTGGGCAGATATTTGAGGTCAGGAGTTCAAGATCAGCCTGGCCAACATGTTGAGACCTTGTCTGTAATGAAAATACAAAAATTAGCCGGGCTTGGTGATTGATGCCTGTAATCCCAGCTACTCGGGAGGCTGAGGCAGGAGAATCACTTGAACCCGGGAGGCAAAGGTTGCAGTGAGCCCAATATTGC
>NW_012109441.1:288130-289283 GCF_000951045.1 Mandrillus leucophaeus | reverse complement strand
AGTCCCGGCAGGGCCAAGCCCAGTGCCGCAGCTAATGGCTCCAAAGCAGCCAGCCAGCCCTGGGCACCTGCGTTTTCGCTCTTGGAGCCAACTGTTGCCCTGAGGACCCCGCAGGCCCCCAGCCAGAGCACGGCCCAGCGGCTCAGGCCCACCGCCCAGACCTGGAGCAGCGGCAGCGCGGTGGGCACCAGCAGAGAGAATATGCGGGGTAGCGCGGTCCGGAGCAGCACCCAGTCGGTGAGAAGTAGCAGTACTGTCCCCAGCCATGCGAGAGAAGCTCCAGGAAGGCAGCGGCACCCGCGGGGAGCGGGGCACCTAGAGCTAGCCATTGGCACCCCGACGCCGTTCAGGTCCCGGCCGGCCCTGGGACTCTCCGTGCTCCGGCGGGGCCTGAGGCTCTGGGTACCGCGGAGTCCGCCCCTACTGGCGGCTGGGGGAGGGAGAAAGGGCGGAGCTCTCGGAAAGTCCCAGGAACAGTCTGATCCTGCGCTGGCGAGAAGCGCAGCCATTTAGGGGAAAGCGAAATCGAAAGCGGCCGCCTGCTCACTAGATACGCCTACTTCCAAAAGTGGCCTGCCCAGACTATTTTGGGAGCAAGCGTGGAAATCAGATCTGAGAATCTTGGGAGCAGCCCTGGTGCCCAATTTTCTCCGTCACGCACACCCTTCCCGCCTCTCCCTGCCTCCTGCCTTCCCACTAGCACCAGTTTTCCCACCCCAGCCTCAGGGCGGGGCTGTTTCGTCACTTGTCTCCGGGCAGATCTGCCCTATACAGGTTAGCGCCGCGCGCAAAGCCGCCGCGCAGCGCGCAAAGGCGCACAGCAGCACCCGGGCGCCTCCTGGCGGCGCCGCGAAGGGGCGGGGCTGTTGGCTGCGCGCTGCGCGCTGTCCCAGGTCCGAAACCAGTGCCCCAGGCGGCGAGGAGAGCGGCGCCTGGCAGGGATGCTGCGGGCAGGAGCACCAACCGGGGACTTACCCCGGGCAGGAGAAGTCCACACCGGGGTAATGGGTCTGGGCTTGAGGGTTGGCACAGGGGTGGAGGAGGTGTACCGGCCAGGGGACCCTGGAAGCGCGGAGAAGTGAATGCAGAGACCGACGGGAACGTAGGGAGGTAGCCTCTAGCAGCCAGCGCTTGCAACCCGCAGTCAGCATAG
>NW_012109441.1:284858-285985 GCF_000951045.1 Mandrillus leucophaeus | reverse complement strand
TGTGGGCAGAAGCTAGAAAACAAGACCCAGAGAGTATGAAGATTAATGTTGAGCAACCTGGGAACATGGACCAGAGGGACAGGGCGTTCCATGAAGACGGAGAATCAGTAAGGGCGCCAGGAAAGTTGGACTGAAAGCAATGTGAGAGGAACTGAGTGTGCCAAGTCTGGGAGATGAGGGTCTGTGTAGTGTGGGCCAACTCCATGAACATACCTGATACCATTTTCCCACCTTCTTGGGCAGAAGGAAAAGCAGAGGCAGGGTGACCAGGGTGACCATGGTGAGGGACACTGACCCCCAGAGCATGATCCCCAAGAGACATAGGCCTCGAACCAGGTACCACAGAAATAAGCTCAGATTCTCACTCAGAGCATCACTCAGGGCGGAAGTGTCCTCTGTTACCCGAGACGTGATGTTACCTGCAGGATTGGGGAGAAAAGAGTGAAGTGAATCAGACAGGTTCCAAGTGATGAGAGGAACTAACAATGAGCCAGGGTGCCAGGGTCGGGGCATCAGTATGGGGTTCTAAGGAGGCTGCAGGAAACAATGTTAGGGTTCTGCAGAGGTCTGCAAATCTCAGTGCAGGGAGGATAAGTGTTAAAGAGGAAAGGCCTGACCCAAGACCTTCATTTTAATTATAAAGTCATTGATGCACATGTGAATTTCCATTTTCCTGAAAGCTTTCTGTTCCCTAAAGAACCTGTATGTCCCATGCTATACACACAGGCAGGAAGAGCTTAAACTGGTCACATAACAGAGATGGAGGAGGAGGGTGCTGCTAGAAAGCATGCCAAAGTCTGTGGAGCACTCACTGGGACTACGGTTCTAACCCCAGGTGTGTCTCTAGCCATATGTCACTGTGCAGTTTCTAGTGCTGCTAGAAAGCATGCTGAAGTGTCTGGAGCACTCAAGAGACCAGGGTTCTAACCCCAAGTGTGTCTCTAGCCATATGTAACTGTGCAGTTTCGCATTTAGGGTCTTGGCGTCAGTTTCCTTCTCTGTCAGATGAGGCAGTTGGTCTCTATGAGCTCAAAATTTCCAGGTTTGAAATTCTATGGTTTCTATCTAAGGATATATAGGAATAGATTTATGAGAAAATGCTAGATGAAAACTCTAGGTTTTTCTTA
>NW_012109441.1:277658-280298 GCF_000951045.1 Mandrillus leucophaeus | reverse complement strand
AAAAAATTCCTGAGTTTTAACTTGGTGACTGTTGACTCCCTCCTAACAGCGAGGCGGTGGTGAACCGAGTGTTTGACAAGCTGTCCCCCCTGCACCAGCGCATCTACTGTGCACTCTCCGGTTCAGCTGCCGATGCCCAAGCCGTGGCCGACATGGCTGCCTACCAGCTGGAGCTCCATGGGTATGAAGCTCTGGAGTTCTGACTCCCCACCCACTAGAGCTCCCCCAACTTGCATGAATCCATGTACAGTGTGCTGTTCCAGGAGCTGGACACTAGGAAATGAAAGATTCTTGTTTTGGCTCCTGCTGGCACTTGAATCCGCCAGTTTCTGCATCTGTAAAGTGGAGACAATATATATAGTACCTTATGAGATGGTTATTTGGAGAACCACGTTATATATGCAAACACAGTTTAAAAGCTGTAAATCACTATCCTAATATAAATAATCAGGAAGAAGGTGATATTGTGACCCACCCTAATATCAGGCAGTTACCGTATGAGAAATCAAAGTCGTTGGGATGGAAGTAACCTTATCTGCTTTTCCCCATAAGGGCAGGGCCCTTGCAGCCAAAAGAAAGTTATGTGGGCGGGACTCAGCGAAAGAGAGTGAGCAATTGAAGGGTTCTTACCAGTTGGTGGTGTGGGACTCTGGTTCCCCTGTACATGTGAGAGGGAGGCTGCAGTTTGAGCTATTGCAGCTGTAGTTTTCAGGGTTCGTTTAGCAGGGATGATGGTAACAGTATAGGAGAGTGAGACTTAAAATTCTATCAACCTTTATTCCGAATATTTCCTTCAGGATAGAACTGGAGGAACCTCCACTTGTTCTGGCTGCTGCAAATGTGGTGAGAAATATCACCTACAAATATCGAGAGGACTTGTCTGCACATCTCATGGTAGCTGGCTGGGACCAACGTGAAGGGGGTCAGGTGAGTTTCTCCCAAAGCGCTCTCTCCTCTGGGCTTCCCCACTCTCCTGTAGGGGGAGATGGAAGTCCTATGTCATTCTAGCAATGAGTTCCAAGGACACTACCTCTGAAAGTATAGTACATTTGGGACATGAGATACCAGGGCTTCATTGCAGGGTGCAGAGACCACTTAATGTCTCAGTGGGAAGGAAGGGCTTGATGATTCTTTAACCTGAGGATCCCTCTCCCAGGTATATGGAACCCTGGGAGGAATGCTGACTCGACAGCCTTTTGCCATTGGTGGCTCCGGCAGCACCTATATCTATGGTTATGTGGATGCAGCATATAAGCCAGGCATGTCTCCAGAGGAGTGCAGGCGCTTCACCACAGACGGTAACCAGCCAAGTGGAAGGGTACCTGGGGAGGGCTTTTAAACATGGGAAGGGAGTAGATTATGAGAAACAGGAAGAGAAATACAGGGGTGACCATTTAAGTTAATGCCCAAACTAGTACACTTTTAAAAGTGAAAAGGGGCAGGACAAATGCAAAGCTCAATGGGCTCTTGGGCAGTACGGATAAACCAGTGCTGTTCTGAGTAAATCAAATGAGGATACACAGTCACTGTAAGAACCAGTGGTGTGCTAAGCACAATGGCTCACACCTGTAATGCCAATACTTTGGGAGGCTGAGGCAGGAGGATGACTTGAGCCCAGGAGTTTGAGGCCAGCCTAGGCAAGATGGTGAAACCCTGTCTCTACAAAAAAACAATAAAAAAAATACAAAAAAAAATGAGCTGGGCATAGTGGTGCACACTTGTAGTCCCAGCTACTCAGGAGGCTGAGGTGGAAAGATCATCTGAGCTGGGGAGATCAAGGCTGTGGTGAGCGGTGATTGCACCACTGTACTGCAGCCTAGGTGACAGAGTGAGACCCTGTCTGGGAAAAAAAAAAAAGAACCAGTGGTGTGCTGAGGTGTGCTGAGGCTGGCTTGGGACTGCTCATGAGAGCTGATTGTTAAATAGTCAAGGATTTGTGAGCTGCTCGTTAAGCTATTTGTAACTTGCAATTGATCATAGTGGGAGCATTTACATCATGGACATCAGCAAATGCCACATATGGAAGCCTTCTTTTAAAAAAACTGACTTACCAGCACACCACTAAATATGCCTTTCTGGAAGATGAGTTTTGAGGTGAAAGCAGTAGTAGGCATATGGATGGAGGGGGAATAAAAATATTTTTGAAGCTAAGCCATTCTCTCTCTCCCTCTCTCCAACTTAAAACCCTCTGCAGCTATTGCTCTGGCCATGAGCCGGGACGGCTCAAGCGGGGGTGTCGTCTACCTGGTCACTATTACAGCTGCTGGTGTGGACCATCGAGTCATCTTGGGCAATGAGCTGCCAAAATTCTATGATGAGTGAACCTTCCCCAGACTTCTCTTTCTTATTTTGTAATAAACTCTCTAGGACAAAAACCTGGTACGGTCGTTGGGAAATGAGTGCTCAGGGAGATGGAGCTTAGGGGAGGGGGCTTCTTCCCTCCTAGATGTCAGCATACACTCTTTCTTCTTTTGTCGCAGGTCTAAAACATCTTTCCTAGAGAAAACAAAAGGGACTAAACTAGAAGTATAAAGAGCCCTATACATGACAGGTCATCACGTACTGAATGATTTTGAAGTAGTACAAACAATAAAAATTCTTATTCTTGTGCCCAAGGGATGAGGATGCAAGTGAGGTGGT
>NW_012109441.1:256674-276803 GCF_000951045.1 Mandrillus leucophaeus | reverse complement strand
TAAAACAAATTGAATTCTGCTTCTATCTTTGCCCTGCACTTCCTGAGTGATGGGAGTGAACTCTCATGTCCTTTTCTGTCAAAAGATAGTGCTGAATGATTTCTAAGGTAGTTTGCAGTTCCAACATTCAATGCCATTTTGCTAACAAGTGGGCAGTCAACAGGCATATTCAACAGAAATACTAGGAGGATCTCAGGCTAAACATACCAATTCAATTCAAAATACTCCAAAACAGTCACATCCCCCTGGAGTGTAAAGAAAAAATCTAAAATTACAAATGCCTGGAGTGTTTCTAGCCATGATATTTAACTTATTTGAGATTTTAAAACACTAGTTTAATAGCCCATTTTTATTGCTGATCACAGGTAGAAATTCTGGGCAGCATACAAAAAGCAAGTACTCAAGGACTCCAAAAAGTAAACAAAAGCAGGTGGATTGTGAACAGGGTCAAAACTTGGAGGGGGCCCCTCCTGGGGAGTGAGTTTTCAGTGTTTTCCCCTTTTTTCTCCCAGTTCTGCCCTGACATCAGGCCTCAGGTGCAGAGCTGCACTACGTGGTAGCACAAGCCCTGAGTCAATAAGAGAAATACCAGCTTTCTGGCCAGAGGAACCAAGAAAAAGGGTCCCTGTGGGCGGGGCTGTGTAGGGGAATCTCCAAACTGAGAGTGCAGGAGGAAACTCCCTAATTCTGAGTCTGAACCCTCAGGAGTACCAGGTTCCCCCTGAGCTGCACATGCATGTGACATACCCTAAGGGCACAGCAAAGACTTTGAGAACTGAATGAAGATTAAATCTTTTAATATTAGAAGACTTCGGCCGGGCGTGGTGGCTCACACCTGTAATTCCAGCACTTTGGAAGGCCAAGGCGGGTGGTTCACCTGAGGTCAGGAGTTCGTGACCAGCCTGGCCAACATGGTGAAACCCCTTCTCTACTAAAACCACAAAAATTAGCTGGGCGTGGTGTCTGTAATCCCAGTTACTTGGGAGGCTGAGGCAGGGAGAATCACTTGAATCTGGGAGGCAGAGGTTGCAGTGAGCCAAGATCGCGCCATTGCACTCCAGCCTGGGCAACAAGAGCGAAACTCCATCTCAAAAAAAAAAAAAAAATTAGAAGACTTCATTCTTCTGCATTGACCAAATAACTGTTCTAATGCTCTTCATTCCAATAAAAAGTTTGTAGCAGCTTACAGACATAATTTTAAACAATTTTTAAAAGACGAAAACAACATTGGGTCAAAGAGAAAATATGGTTAAGAAAAATAAGTGAAGCCAAGGAGTGAAACTAATGGACAACATGAATATCTTTAAAAAAAAATAGTGGTGTGCTGTCTTATACTGGCTAGCAAGAGCAGACTGTAAAGTATTCAGGATTTTTGAAGACAGTTGTTAACTATTGGTAACTTGATACCACGGTGGAAGTATTTATACTATAGAAATCAGTAATGCTACAAGTCAGAAGCATTGTTTTTCTTGAGAGCCAGTTTAACAGGACACATATTTATCAGCCAACTATAAATGGATAAAAAATAATTGGTTCTGGGCCATAGGATAGTGAAAGCAAAGAAGGAAGTAAAATGAGGTACAAGATTCATAGGATTCATTTTTTAAAAGTTGCCAAAAAGCCAAAAATTACATGTAATAGTTCAAGCCACACAGAACATTTACTCAAATAGGCCATGCATCATTCCATAAAGGTAATTCCAATAAATTCCAGAGTATCAGTATCTTAGAAACTATCTATATTCTAGGCCAGGAGCAGTGGCTCACGCCTATAATCCCAACACTCTGGGAGGTCAATGTGGGCAGATCCCTAGAGCCCAGGAGTTTGAGACCAGCCTGGGCAACATGGCAAAACCCCATCTCTACAAAAAATTTAGCTGGATGGGGTGCACCTGTAGTCCCAGCTACTCAGGAGGCTAGGCGGGAGGATCGCTTGAACCCTGGAGGCAGAGGTTGCAGTGAGCTGAGATTGTGCCATTGCTCGCCAACCTGGACAACACAGTAAGACCCTGTCAAAAAAAAAAAAAAAAAAGGAAAGAAACAAACTATATTCTGCAACTATACTGTAATAAAATTAGAACTTGATAACTAAAATATACTTAAAATTGTAAGTGAACAAATCTATTTATCAGTAACAGGGATTTAAAAGGCAGTCGTGGATGGGAGGATCGCTGGAGTCCGGGAGATGGAGGCTGCAGTGAGGCATGATTGCGTCACTGAACTCCAGCCTCAGCAACAGAGTGGGACCGTGTGTCAAATAAATAAATAGCAGTTATAAAGAAAATTAACTATTTTTAAACCAGGTGGTAAAAATGTTACACATAAAATATACATATAAAATAATGTTATAATTTCAAATACATTTATTAGAACAAGAAAAGTTAAAATAAATGACCTAAAAATTCTACTCAAAACTTTGGAAAAAGAAATTGAGCAAACCTAAAGAAATAAGAAGAAAAGGAGTTAGTTATAAAGATAAGAATAGAAAGCAATGAAACAGAAATAGAGAACAAAAAACTAGGTAATGAAAATTAACACACTTTTGATTCCAAAAGCTGCTTATTTAAAAATATTTGTAAGATATTCACTTACAACAAGGCTGATTATGGATAACGGGAGAAAAAATGAATAAACAAATACATAATGAAAAAGGGGGAACAGCTACAGAGATGACACAGAAAGTGTAGAGTATTATGAACAAGTATATGCTAATAAATTTGAAAACCTAGGTGAGATAGGTAAATTCCTAGAAACATTTCATCTATCAAAATTAGCACAAGAAGAATACAAAACTTGACTATACCAGTAAGTATTAAAGCAATTTTTAAAGTTATCAATGACCTCTAATAAAAATTTATATTTTTTTAAATGCCCAGATGGTTTCACAGATGAGTTCTATCAAACATTTGAGGAACATGAAACTTCTATATTATGTATTTTTTCCAGAAAATAGAAAAAAGATTAAACCTGATTAGCTAATTTTATCAGAAAGTGTAATCTTGATTCAAAATTGAGTTGTGGAAAACTCAAGGGAAGAAAATAATAGGCCCGTTTCACCTTAAACACAGATGGGAGACAAAATAATTATTTATGAACCGAATTCAACAATATTACAAATAATAATACTGGGAGGCCAAGGTGAGAGGATTGCCTGAGGCCAGGAGTTCAAGACCAGTGTGGACAACATACTGAGATCCTGTCTCCACAAAAAATTAAAAAATTAGCCAGGTGTGGTGGTGAGCATCTGTAGTCTCAGCTACTGGGGAGGCTGACGCAGGAGGATCACTTGAACCCAGGAGTTTGAGGCTGCAGTAAGCTATGATTGCACCACTGCATTTTGGCCTGTGCAACAGAGCAAGACCCTGTCTCTAAAAATATATATAATAATAACAATAATAATAATGATTATGCTAGTAATGATACATCAAGATCTAATAGGGAATCCTTGGAATACTAGGGTGGTTCAATATAATAAAATATATTGTTGCTATAATTCACCATATTCATAGACAGAAAAGTCATTTCCTTTGCTCAGTCTATTAATAAAAGACATTTGGTAAAGTATATCCATTTGTGATTTTTGGAAAACAGTTAAGGAGGCAGGAATCAAAAGTTTCTTATTTTGGTAAAGGTTATATTCCAAAAAATCTGTAACCACCAGTATACATAATGGAAAAACCTCAGGTACCCAAGACAAGAATGTTCACTATAATTACTAGCTTAACATAGCACAAAGCCTATGGGCAACATAGCAAGACTCATTTACCAAAAATAAATTTAAAACATTTTAATTAGCTGGCATGGTGGTGTGTGCCTATAGTCCTACCTACTTGGGAGGCCAAGGCAGGAAGATTGCTTGCGCCCAGGAGTTTGAGCTTACTGTGAGCTGTGATCACACTCCTGCACTCCAGCCTGGGTGACAAAGGAAGACCCTGTCTCTAAAAAATAAAAAAATACAAATACACATAAAAATTAGCACTAAACCAACAATGACTGTGTACCATGAACTGAAAAATATTAATTTTACCATTTGCATCTGAGGTTAACAATATGTCAATGACTTAAATAATATCGTATCTCTGAGAGTAATTTCTCCTGTATTTCCAAGACAAATGTTAGATAATTTTCCATTTTTTCCATTCAACAAAATAAACAGGAAATATAATTAAAGTTTTACTTGAGGATTGGGATTTAGAAAGGAAGACAGGAATTAAGAATAATCCTTAGTTCTCTTCCTAATTTTCACCTCTCTCACTGATACATATGTATTATTTTCTTTTTGTGTCTTTTAGAATCTAATAAACATGTTCTATATTATATAACAAACTATAATATATGGATTATCTTTAGTCTTCCTTACCAAGTTCTTAACTCTGCTGGCTCTGGGGCACTGGACATACCATGTAAGAAGAAAAATGTTTTAACTCCATTGAACTTATTCAGAAGCATCGGAAATTGGTTCAGCAATATTCAACTTTGCCCAGCAATGTTTATGAAAGTTTCATATATAGAATAGTGTAAGTATGTGTAATACAGAATGTATGCTCTCAAAAACTAAGAGATAAAGTATGGAGATCCTAAACTCTGTTGACATAGAAGAGGGTGGATTTCTCGAAGAAACAGCCTTCTATAGAAAATGGCTTGTATGAATTGGGATTCTCCAGAGAAGCAGAACCAATAGGATGTTGGCAGAGAGAGATTTATTTTAAGTAATTGACTCATACTACTGTGGGAACTGGCACGTTCAAAATCTGCAGGCAGGCTGGAGACCCGGGAAGAGCTGATGTTGCGGCTCGAGTCTGAAGGCAGCCCAGAGGCAGAATTCCCTCTTCCTTGGGGGAACCTCAGTCTTTGCCCTTAAGACCTTCAACTGATTGGAAGGGCCACTTAAATTATGGAGGGTAATCTGCTTTACCCAAAATCTATTGATTTAAATGTAAATCTCATCTAAAAAATACCTTCACAGCAATATCTAGACTGGTATTCAAATGTCTAGAAACCATAGCCTAGCCAAGTTAACACATAAAATTAACTATCACTTGGCTCAAGGTGAAACTTCCAGATCAATGTGGCAGGAGTGTTGAGGAAGGAAGTGAACTCAGTTCTAACTAAGTAGGGCAGCCGAATCGTCACTGAAGTGTGGCACTGGCCTTTCACCAAGGTAACATGTGGCAAAGTTTTAAATTAGGATAGGTACCAGGCAAAAGCTGGGTGAATCGATGGAGGCTTTTGTGCCAACCTTCACAGACTGTCTGCGTCAGACTGCCCTGGATAGCATACAAAGGAAAAAAAGACAAATTACAAGCCTTTAATCCAAACTCACGACATGAATGAAAAACTGTAAATGCCTCTACAGCAGTTTTAAAGGCTATCAGTTTTAAACGCTATCTTTCCTCCTGCAACCCAGCACAGATATGGCTGAGGGTCAAGCCCAGGGGCTTATGGTAAAGGTTATGAAGTTGTAGAAATGTTTGTTGCATCATCCAACAGCGGCTGTTGTGATAAGGCAAGACCACTGGTTGAGATAGACTGGACCCTGAGATATGAAATAGGGACATATGAGCAGACACAGAGAAGTCTGAGTGAGAACTATGAATCACTACACCCCTCTGAGGGTCCTTGCTGAAAGAAGCAGACTCACTGTATTAGTTACCTATTGCCATGTAACAAATGACACTAGCTTAAAATAACAGACATTTACTATTAGGTGTTACTGCGACAATAGGGGATTTTTTAATATGGATTGTGTGTTTGATAATATGGTATCAATTTCAAGTATCTTGGGGGTGATGACAGTATTAGGATTATGCAGGAGAAATGTCCTTATTCTTGAATCATACATGAAAAAATATTAAGGATTCAAGTGGCATAATTTCCAAAGATTACTCTCAGATTGTTTAACAAAATGGTTCTTCAACAGTAAACAGATAAACAAAACATTGTCTATTCATACAACAGAGTACTATGTAAGCAATGAAACTTCATGAACTACTGAAAATGTAACAACATGGATGAATATCATAGAAACAAAATACTAAGTGAAGAAGCCAGACTTGCAAAAATACATACTGTGTGTTTCCATTATCTGTTATGTTTCCATTATCTATACAGTGCAGCACACCAACTCCAAACTTAATGGCTTAAAACAAAAACAATCATTTTATTATCTCTTGTGAACCTGTGAATTAACTGGACTCTAAGAACCACTGATGTAGTCCATGAACCAAAGCACATATTCACGGCAGCGGCTCCACCCAGCACCTCACACCTCTGATGTTTACTGGCTGCCTATCGGATTTGAACACCTTCAGAGTACTGTGAAATTTCCCCTACCTTTTGAGTCCTGCCTCCCTAAAGTAGAAACCAGAAAGCTCACTTCCCCTAGCCACCTTTGAAGCTAGAGCACCTAAGTTCCACCAATTAAATTCATCCACCTAAGACTTCAGTTACAAAGGGAGCCACAGGAGGAATCAGGGTGTGGGGGAGCGGAGCACGTTTTACTGTATTTATTTCTCTGGCAAAGGTGACAGAAGCAGCAACTGTCTTTTGAGGAAGCAGTGGGTTTTTTTCCTTTTTTTTTTTTTAAGTGAAGTTCCTGAAACAGAAGTGGTTTAGGAGGTGTCTTCAGTGGTGGCTGCAGCAACGTCCAGGTGCTAACAATAGAACAAGCAGCAGCATCTAGAAGCTGTGGGGCAGCAGCAGTGGTGTGGCTCATCAGACCTGCTCTCTGCGTGGTCTGAGCAGTGGCTCATCAGACCTGCTGTCTGCGTGGTCTGAGCCGTTACACACATGTGCCTTTCATCCGTAGTTCCAGCATTTCCTCTCTAAAAGTCTAGTTCTGAGAGAGATTTCTCTGGTAGACTTTTCAAAGTTTTATCAAACTCAAAGAAGGAACCAGGAAGAATACAAGAGCCTTGATCCAAAGAGTATTTGAAAAATAGAGCTGTATCTCTCAGTGAGGAAATAATTTCTAGGCTAGAGATTCAAAATGGCTAACGTACTAGAGGGCAATAAAATCATAACCTTGGCGTTATCTTCTTTACCAGAGAAAAAAAGAAAGCCAGCATCCCTTATCAGCTCTCTGCTGATTAACCTCTAATCGCACAGGGCTGGCCGGGTTCTTCTTAGGTAAATTACAGTCTCTGAGACACTCAGCGTTTGATCAGGCAGGGTTATGAGCAAAGGTTCAAGTGTGATATTAAATAATCAAGCACGTACAATTTTGCCTTATTTACAATTTTGAAACACTTTTCCTACATAATTTCTGACCTTAAGGGGCAGAATTAACCAAATAAAACTTTTCAGAAATGCTCTAATTCAGTTCCACTCATTTTATCATCTCTATTTGGCCTGTTTTAGGGTTAAGATATAAAGAGCCCCTTGTTGTGTAGTCAGCAAAACAAAAGTCTTATGCTATGAAGACTCGAGAAATCACCTCTGTCTGGTAGGGCTTAGCCTGTAAGGTCATAATCATATTTACTTCTTTCATGACCTAGCAATAATTGTGTTGTCACTCATCAACTCATTTATTCTGAAAACTCTCCCTCAGGAGAACTCAACAGCTAAGGATTTTGCTTGCAGTGCCTGTAACTGTGGATTAAATCCCATTTTCTCTGAAATGCCCAAAGTTCACCAGTGATCTGGACTTGTCACAAGTAACATCCTTTTCCACCTGTCAGGTGGGGACTCAATAAGCTATGAGTTCCTGTCCTAGGAGGACTTTGTAAGCTCTGTTTCCACATATAAACTGCAATCCTTGCTCTTTAATGATCTAATACCCAATTAAATGAGATTTTCCCTTAAATGTAACATTTCTGGAATAATCGCGATTCCAGATTTATAGGTAGAAGGACTATTGAACCATTGCACGTTTAATACGTGGCTATAAAAACATAAAGTGATCCATAAAAGCACCTAGCATAGTTTGCAGAAAAGAACTGTATGTCAAATTTTCTATAGAATCATCGTATATTTTACCAGTGATCCTGTCTATAAAAATGCTTGGTTGTTTATAGATGTATGGGAGCAAATTTTCACTCAATGTTCTTTCACAAAGGATAGTTGAGATTTTTCTAAGCTTAAAATATTGTAAAAGTACTTTCCAGAATTCCAGTCAATAGCGTCATTATATCATCCTCAATTTCTCCTAATTACCTTGTAAATTATATTGAGATTTACTATAGCTTATCTTTCCTGAATTCTGAGATTCCTTGGGAACAAGATACCATTCAAAGAACTTTTAGTTTCATTTTCCACAAGCATAGGCTGAAATTGAGGAGTGTAGATAGACAAACCAAGAAGAAATAAAATGCTTTCTCATACGCTTATCAGAAAATAGAACATTTATTCCAAAGGGCAGGTTTATCAGAAAAAAATGAACATTTAAAATAGTATCTACAGCATTCTAAAATAAATCATCATAATTAAACATTGATTTACAACTTTACCCAGTCTCATTTCTTGTTCCATTGATCTGGGGTTAGCAGACTATGTTGATGAATGCATCTGCTTCTGTACTAAAACAGTCCTATAACTGCTAGTTTTTATGTCCCCTGGCATAATCTGACCAGGGCTGGCAACATCAGCCTAAACTAGTAAATTTGTTCTTGCAATTCTATTCTCTGCAGTATCAAGTGTCAAGAATATCTAGTAGAGGCCGGGTGCGGTGGCTCATGACTATAATCCCAGCACTTTAAGAGGCCAAGGTGGGCACATCACTTGAGGTCAGAAGTCAGAGACCAGCCTGGCCAACATAGTGAAATCCCATCTCCACTAAAACTACAAAAATTAGCCAGGTGTGGTGGCATGTACCTGTGCTCAGGAGGCTGAGGCAGGAGAATCACTTGAACCCAGGAGGCAAGGGTTGCATTGAGCCAAGATCTTGCCACTGCACTTCAGCCTGGGCAACAGGGTGAGACTCCATCTCAAAAAAAAAAAAATTGTAGAGTCATTTCCACAGAGCCTCTGAGGTTGTCCTTCCTGTTGTTTCTCTCAAAAGACCCAGCTTTTGATGAGTAACTTATAGCAGAGGCCTTCAGACAAGCATGAGGATAAAGCAGAAAGCATCTGTTCACGGCAAGGCCAGATGGCTCTGTTTAATTTATTACAGTGACCAACAATATCGGACTAGAAGAGTAGAATCTTCCATTTCACCATTGCACAAGGACCAAGAGTCATTAGTCCAAAGATATGAACACACTTTAGACAGTGAGGGCATTGACAACTTTCCATGGTCTTCTTTCCAATCTACCCTATAAAGTGTGCATTAGGACTCCTACGAATTGACAACAGTATTTTAAACCCAGAAGCAAAATCTTCTTCAAAATGAATGTATTAACAGTCACCATGCCAAACTTGGAGTACGAACAAGAGCATCCTTTTACCCTTACTGAAACCTATGCGGTCACTAAAACGTATATCAATAATATTTTTAACCTGGACAAAATTAATCTAGAAAATTGAGCTACTGTTTTTCGTTTGTTTGTTTGTTTTGAGACGGAGTCTCGCTTTGTCGCCCAGGCTGGAGTGCAGTGGCGCGATCTCGGCTCACTGCAAGCTCCGCCTCCCGGGTTCACGCCATTCTCCTGCCTCAGCCTCCCGAGCAGCTGGGACTACAGGCACCCGCCACCGCGCCCAGCTAATTTTTTGTATTTTTAGTAGAGACGGGGTTTCACCGTGTTAGCCAGGATGGTCTCGATCTCCTGACCTCGTGATCCACCCGCCTCGGCCTCCCAAAGTGCTGGGATTACAGGCGTGAGCCACCGCGCCCGGCCGAACTACTGTTTTTTACTTGTCAGCTTTTACCACATTGTGGGTTTGAGACACAAGGTAGCTCTTTTGATAGTACAGCCTTAATTTAAAATATATAAATCATGCCAAACACATCTAATTACTTTTAGCTTCCTTCACAGGTGCAGGAAGGTGAAAGATTAAGCCTTTGGCTCCACCTAGTGGCCACATGGGTAGTGGCTGTCTAGTGAGAAAAAGATTTGGAGGCGTGAAAAATAGCTTGACAATGTTAGTGTTCTGGATTCAGGGTATGAGGTTTGAAGAAGGCAACAATAAAAAAGAATTTTCAGAGAAACTTGTCACTTAAGTGCATAGGTACCTGAGAGTGAGCAACTGTTATAGTTTTGATATCTCAATAACCGAGTGACAATGAAACATTTGAAAATAAACATAAAGAAGGTAACAATTATAAGAAACTTTAGGTGCTTCAGAAGCAAATGGGTTTTTTCGTTGTTTGTTTTTAAAATAATTTAAAAACTTGATGCTATTAGCACAAAGCACTAAAAGTTATCAAGATATTAAGTGAGAGCATTCTGATAAGAAACCACCGCTTGCTGGGCAGATTATGCTAAAGGGAAAGAAAAAGTTTTTCCTGTCTCTTTAAGTGTAGAGGGTATATTCCAAGATCAATTTTAAATTACAAATCCTCTCCTTTTTTGCTTATTAATTCGAATTCATCATTATGTGTGTGTTTTACAGAAATACATATATAGTTGAATGACAATTTTATTTAAAGCTTTCAGCTTTAGTTTTAAAATGTAGTTAATCTTATCAATACAATACATGAAGGTATATCCACACAGAATTTTGAGTTTTGCACCTTAATTTGAGTTTTGCAAAAATTAAATATGGACAAAGGTATATACATAGAAAGTCACTTAGTGACCCAATAATCTTTCTATGATACACTTAAGAACATTTTTAGGTAATAAAAAGTCACTTATTAATTAACTCAGTGAAAATTAGTCCAAAGTAACAAAATCATTTGAGGCTGCAAAACAACATTATCACTATTGATATTAGGAGTTTTTCAAAGAGGTAAAATTCTAACATTTTTACATAGAGTGCAAGCAAAGTAACTAAGTCAAATGACTTGCAATATTTTTCTGAAATTCACAGGAGTCAATAGTTTTTTTAAAAAGCATCTCTTGTAACATTTAATTAAACACATACATTTTCATTTAAGTTTGCATCCCACAAACCACTGACACACTCATTGACACAGTGAATGAGTCTAGTGACAGGAAACAAATTATTTTTGTTAGGTCATTTCTAATACTCTGCCTCCAACAAAATAAGGAGGACCTATTCAAACTGTCAGCTGTTATATCATTTAAAGTAATTTTGGAGAGGAGGCCAGGCAGGAGGATCGCTTGAGGCCAGGAGTTCAAGACCAGCCATGGGCAACATAATGAGGCCCTATCTCTATGAATAATAATAATAAAATCAGTCAGGCATAGTCAGATGTGTCTGTAGTCCTAGATACTCAAAAGACTGAGGCAGGAGGATCATTTGAGCCCAGGATTTCGAGGTTACAGTGAGCTATGATTGCACCACTACACTCCATCTTGGGTGATGGGGCCAGCCAAACACCACAGAAAAAACTGCGACTCCACTCCCACCAGCTAAGGTCAAATGAGGAGCCTAGACTTTCACCCTCACCTGGCTGTAATAAGGAAGCCAACACTTCAACACACACACGCACACACACCAGGAGGGTGTCAGAGAAAGTGAGTAGGGAGTCAGGATGTTCATGCACTCTTGGTGAAAATGTACTACTCCCTTCCCCAAGTCCCTGAAATGTCAATGGAAACCTAGATTTCCATTCCCCACCCAACAGTAATGAAGCATCTCTTCCCCTCTCCTCTAGGGTGGTGTCAGACAATGCCTAATGGAGAGTGAGGATTTTCATCACCACCCAGAGTTAATCCAGCAACCACTCCCTGATACCTACTACTCACTCCTCCACTCCACTGTTCCATCTTGGTGTCAGTAGAGGTCATGTGAGGGATAGTAAGTGGCACTCTTATCCCAACCAGCCAGGGAGGTATTAGTGGGCACCTGACAGGGAGGCAGAATTTCTCTCCCCACTCAGTAATAATGGGGACCTATCTGAGGTGTCAATGAAGGCAGAGTGAGAAACCTGGGCTCCTACCCCTACCTAGAGTCATGAAGCTCATCCACCTACCTACTGGAGTGGTGTTAAAAGAAGCCAACTAAAACAGAGTTTAAATAAGACCAATAGCCTTATAACATAATGCCTGAAATGTCCAAGTTTTAATTGGAAATTATTTGTCATATCAGGAACCAGGAATACCTCGAACTGAATTTAAAAAAAAAAACAATAAAATGGATGCCAAAATGGAAAGAAAAGCCTGATGAAGATTTTAAAGCCACCATTATTAAAATGCTTTGATGAGCAATTAACACTTAAAGAATGAAAAAATAGGATGTCCAGTTCTGTGGTTTAAAAAAAGGAAGAAGAAAAGATCAGAAAAGAAAAAAATAGAATGTTTCAGCATAAAAATAGGATATATAGGGAAGAAAATGTGGAAATTTTAGAACTGAAAAGTACAATAGCCAAAATAAAAAGCACAATAAATAAGCTTAGCAACAGAAGGAGAGAACAGAGGAAAGAATTAGCTACCCTGAAGAGAGAACAATAGCAGTCATCCAGTCTAAACAAAGGAAAGAAAGAAAATACACTGAAAAAAATGGACAAAGCCTCAGGGACCCATGGGGCTATAACAAAAGATTTAATGTTCATATACTCAGAGTCCCAAAATGAGGAAAAAGAGAGTGAATCTGAAAAAAATTATCAAATAAATATGGTTGAAAACTTCCCAAATTTGGCAGAAGATATAAACCTAGTGATTTAAGAAGGTGAGTGAATCCCAAACAGGAGAAACCCAAAGAAAGCCACACCAAAACCATAGTAATTAACTAAAAATTAAAGACAAAAAAAATCTTGAAAGCAGTAAGAGATAAATGACATCTAACAGGTGAAAAAAATGACAGAGCAAAATTTTCATCAGAAACTGTGTAAGCCTGAAGGAGGTCACCACATTTTTCCAGTGCTGAAAGGAAAAAAAAATGTCAACTTAGAACACTATATCAGCAAAAATATCCAAGGAAATTAAGACATACACGGATGAGGGAAAACTAACAGAATTTGTCACTAACAGGTCTACCCTAAAAAACCCAAAAAGTTGAATTGAGGACAGTTGGAACATCAGGAAGGAAGAAAGAACATGGCAAGAAAAAATATGGGTTAAAAAATGGACTTTACTTCTTCTCTTGAGTTATCTAAATTATAGGGTTGAAGAAAAACTTTTAATACTGTATCATATGGTTATAAATGTATATAGAGAAAATATTACAGGCAATTATAAATGAAGGAAGGTAAACAAACATAAAGGGAAAAGAAATTTCTACACATCACTCAGACTGGTAATTAATGATAATAAATAAGTTACATAAATATAATGTAATACCTACAACAACCACTAAAAGAGCTATACAAAGAGGTACACAGACATATACACACACACACAGCTATAGATAAATTAAAATGGAATTTTAAAATTATTTAGGAAACAATGAAAAAGAAAACAAAGAAATGAAAAACAGAGAGAACAAACAGAAAACAAAAAATAAAATGTCTGACTTAAGCCTGGACGTAACAATATTATAGGAAATATAAATGGCCTAAATACATCAATTATAAGAGACAAAGCTTGGCAGAATAGATTTAAAAATATGACTCTGTCGGGTGCGGTGGCTCATGCCTGTAATCCCAGCACTTTGGGAGGCCAAGGCGGGTGGATCACGAGGTCAGGAGTTAACCATCCTGGCTAACATGGTGAAACTCCGTCTTTACTAAAAACACAAAAATTAGCCAGCTGTGGTGGCACATGCCTGTAGCCCCAGCTACTCAGGAGGCTGAGGCAGAAGAATCTCTTGAACCCGGGAGCTGGAGGTTGCAGTGAGCTGAGATCACGCCACTTCACACCACTGCACTCCAGCCTGGGCAACAGAGGGAGATTCCGTCTCAAAAAGAAAAAAAAAAAAAAGTCAATCATTTGCTGTTTATGATAAACTCACTTCGAATATGATGATATAGGTGGTTCATAAGCTAAAGGATAGAAAAACATATCAGGCAAAAATAATAAATAATAAAGGTGTTCTAAATAAATTTAGAACAAAGAAAATTACTAGAAATGGGTAGGGACACTATATAATGATAAAAGGGTAAATCTACCAAAAAGACACAGCAATCTTATATATGTATGCACCAAACAACAGGGCTGCAAATTACATAAAGCAAAAACTGATAGAATTGAAAAGAAAATAGGCAAATCAACAGTGATTGTTGAAGACTTCAGTAGTTTTCTCTCAACAATTGATTAAACAAATAGACAAAAATTGAGAAAAACCTAGAATAAGTAACATCAAACAATAAGATCTAATCAACATTTATAGAACACTCCAATCAACAACAAAAAATACATTCTTTTCTTTTTCCTTGCTTTCAGTAGATTCCACAAGATTTTCTTTTTCTTTTTTTTTTTCTTTTTCCTTTTATTTTAAGTTCAGGGGTACATGTGCAGGTCTGTTACATAGGTAAACTAGTGTCATGGAGGTTTGTTTTACAGATTACTTCATCATCCAGGAATTAAGTCTAGTACCCATTAGTTATTTTTTCTGATCCTCAGCCTCCTCCCAATCTCCACCCTCCAATAGGCCCCAGTATGTGTTTTTCCTCTCTATGGTGTTCCATCATTTAGCCCCCACTTATAAGTGAGAACATGCAGTATTTGGTTTTCTGTTCCTGTGTTAGTTTGCTAAGGATAATGGCCTCCAGCTCCATCCATGTCCCTGCAGAAGACAGGATCTCATTCTTTTTATGGCTACATAGTATTCCATGGCAGAATACACATTTATTTATTTATTTATTTTGAGATGGAGTTTCGCTCTTAATGCCCACACTGGAGTGCAATGGCACAATCTCGGCTCACTGCAACCTCTGCCTCCCAGGTTCGAGCAATTCTCCTGCCTCTGCCTCCTGAGTAGCTGAGATTACAAGCACATGCCACCATGCCTGGCTAATTTTTTTTTTTTTTTTTTTTTTTTTTTTGTGGTAGAAATGAGGTTTCACCATGTTGGTTAGGCTGGTCTCAAACTCTTGACCTCAGGTGGTCCACTCACCTCAGCCTCCCAAAGTGCTAGGATTACAGGCATGGGCCACCACACCCAGCTAGAATACACATTTTTTTTAAGTGCCTACAGAATATATGCCAAGATAGACCATATCTAAGACAATAAAACAAACACCAACAAATTTTTTAAATAAAATCATAAAGAAAGTGTTCTCCTACCACAATGGAACCAAACCAGAAATCAACAACAGAAAAATAACAGGAAAATCTCTAAACATTTGGAGACAAAACAACACACTTAGAAATACATGGGTCAAGGAGGAAGTCTCAAGAAAATTTTTAAAAAATACACACAATAAACACAACTAAACAAAAATGAAAATATGCCATATCAGAATTTGTGGGATACAGTTATAGTAGTTATAAGAGGTAACTTTATTTTAAGTTCCAGGGTACATGTGCAGGATGTGCAGGTTTGTTACATAGGTAAACGTGTGCCATGGTGGTTTGCTGCACATATCAACCCATCACCTAGGTATTAAGCCAAGCATGCATTAGCTATTTTTCCTGATGCTCTCCCTCCTCCCACCCCTGCCCCAGACAGACCCCAGTGTGTATTTTCCCCCTCCGTGTGTCCATGTGTTTTCATTGTTCAGCTCCCATTTACAAGTGAGAACATGTGGTGTTTGGTTTTCTGTTCCTGCATTAGTTTGATGAGGATATGGCTTCCAGCTTCATTCATGTCTCTGCAAACAACAGGCTCTCATTCTTTTTTATGGCTGTATAGTATTTCATGGTGCGTATGTACATTTTCTTTATCCAGTCTGTCATTGATGGGCAGTTGGGTTGATTCCATGTCTTTGCTATTGTGAATAGTACTGCAATGAACATACACGTGCATGTATCTTTATAATGATACTTTATAAAGGAATGATTTGCATTCCTTTGGGCATTTACCCAGTCATGGGATTGCTGGGTCAAATGGCATTTCTGGTTCTAGATCTTTGAGGAATTGCCACACTGTCTTCCACAATGGCTGAACTAATTTACATTCCATCAACAATGTAAAGAAACAAGGTTCTCCGCAATCTTGTCAGCATCTGTTGTTTCTTGAGTTTTTAATAATTGCCATTCTGACTGGTGTGAGATGGCATTTCATTGTGGTTTTAATTTGCATTTGAGAAGTAAATTTAAAACACTAACTGCATACATTGGAAAAGAGGAAAAGTCTCAAACCAATAATCTAAGCTCTCACCTCAAGAATCTAGAAAAAGAACAGCAAAATAAAACGCCAGCAGAACAATGAAACTGAAAACAGAACAACAAAAGCAAAAACAAAACAAAAAAAATCAAAGAAGCAAAGAGCTGGCTCTCTAAAAGATTAATAAAATTGGCAAACCACTAGTAAGACTCAGAAAGAAAAAAAGAAGACAGAAGATAGAAGCTATGAAATGAAATGGGATATCATCAAAGATTCTACAGACATCAAAAGGATAATAAAATAATACTATGAACAATTCTACACACATAAATTTGACACTTAAATGAAATGGATCATTTCCTCAAAAAATATAAAGTGCCACAACTCACTAAATATAAAATAATTAATTCAAAAATTTCTATACCTATTAAGGAAATTGAATTCATAGTTTAAAAACTCACAAAAGGAAATATTTAGGAACAAATAGTTTTAATGAAGCATTCTACCGAAGATTTAAAGAAGAATTAACACCAATTAACAATCTCTTCCAGAAAATAGAAGCAGAGGAAGCATTTCCCAGTTTATTTTATAAAGCTAGAATTACCCCAATACCAAAACCAAACAATGACAATAGGAAGAAAAGAAAACTGTAGACTAATATTCCTCATGATGCAGCAATCTTTAAGTAAATATTAGCAAGTGGAATTTACCAATATATAAAAAGAATTATATACAATGACCACATGAGAGTTATCCCAGGGATGCAAAGCTGGTTGGATATTCATAAGTAATTTAATATAATCCATCACATTACAAGCTGAAGAGGAAAATTTACTTGTTCATATCAATTAATGAAGAAAAAGTATTTAACCTACTTTAACACACATTCATTATTTTTTTAATCTCAGAAATACAGGAGTAGATAATATCTTTCTTTACTTGATAAAGATCATCTACAAAAATCCTATGGCTAACATACTTGATTGTGAATGACCGAATAGTTTCTACCTACAATCAGGAACAAGGCAAGAATGTCCACTCTCACCACTCTTATTCACAGTGTTGGAAGTTCTAGACAGTGCAATAGGCATGAAAAAGGGAGATTAAAGGCATACAGATTGTGAAGTAAGAAATAAACAGTTCCCATTTGTAAGTGACATGATTGTCTATGTAGAAAATCACAAGGAATCTACAGAAAAACTTCTAGAATATGTGATTTCAGCAAATTAACAGAATACAGGACAAACAAACCAGTATCAATTATATTTCTACATACTCACAATGAACAGGTAATACCAAAAATATTGTTATTTTTATTATTATTATTATTTTGAGATGGAGTCTCGCTCTGTCACCCAGGCTGGAGTGCAGTGGCATGATCTCGGCTCACTGCAAGCTCCACCTCCTGGGTTCATGCCGTTCTCCTGCCTCAGCCTTCCCAGTAGCTGGGACTACAGGCACCCGCCACCACGCTCAGCTAATTTTTTGTATTTTTAGTATTTTTTGTATTTTTAGTAGAGACGGGGTTTCACCGTGTTAGCCAGGAAGGTCTCGATCTCCTGACCTCGTGATCAGCCCGCCTCGGCCTCCAAAAGTGCTGAGATTACAGGCATTAACCACTGTGCCTGGCCCAAAAATATAAATATATTATTTCCAATTACTCAAATACATGAAACACTTATGTGTAAATCTAACAAAACATGCAAGACTTGCAAGCTAAAAACTATGTAATGCTGGTGAATGACATCAAAGAAGATCTATTTAGTCTCTGTCTACATAGAGAGCAATACTGTTCATGGATTGGAAGACTCAACATAGTAAATATGTCAATTCTCCCCAAACTGATATACAAGTTTAACACAATTCCAATCAAAATTTTTGCAGATTATAGGTAGAATTATTCTAAAATTTACATGGAAAGGCAAAGGAACTAGAATATCTAAAATATTCTTTTTTCATATTATTATATTTTATTGCAGTATGTGTAGTGTATACTAACTTAAAGGGAAAAAATATAAACAAAATGAAAGATATGGAGGAAATGGCATCTTGCTTTAATCTTCAACTTAAGTTACCCTTAACAATTCATTTACACCATTATGCCAAATTGTAGTCATCCCTGCAGATCCATCTCTAGAGGAAAATCTAACTTGAATCATATGTTTCATATTTTGACTAGTTCATAGCATATCAATTAGCAACTTATGACTTGAAAATACTTTTTCTCGGTTGCATTTGACTACCTAAAATTCTACCGAGCATGCTGTTTAGCATGTCTTACTCCTCTGAAATCATCATCTACTTTCTAAAAATCAGAAAATTAGTTTGCTTGTGATTTGAAATTCAAAAAAGTTTGTAGAAAACACAGAAAGAATAAACTATGTAAAGTTTTATCCTTTTCTTCTCTCTAAAACAGCTACTTCGACAAAAAGAAGAGTAAGTGGATACTTTCTAACAACTCAAAACAAGAAAACCAAAATCAGAGGGTGCATGAATATATGTACACAGGTATGTACAGACTTAATCTCTATATTCCCCAAAACAGGCTTAAACAGGTAATCCCAGCATTCTAAATTCAGAAAGCAAAAATAAACAGTTTTGTTTCTAAATCAGCGGTATTACTAGCTGAAGTGTTTAGTAGAATACTGCAACTATAGATCAGCAGTACTTTGATGATATACCATTTAAGAAATCAAAATAATAAGCACATTCTTCTAACAGCAAAGAATTCTCCCACTTTTTATTTATTTTGACATATTGATATTTCCATAAACTTGCAAGTGGAAGATAAGCTGTTCAATAAAAGACTTCTTACATATATAATATACAGAAATTATTTTAGAAGTCTGTTCATGTAACAGATTATTTTGGCACTAACAGAAATTGTATACAATCCATCAGTTGTATGGCTAGAAATGAAACCATCACAAAACCAAGATACACAGGGCTTTCCTGCACTTAGTTTCAGGAAAAAGTTCCCAAGTAATTCTTTACTGTGTTAGAAGAATAAAGTACATTTGTCATAGTATACGTTATCGTATTCCCTCATAGCAGGGATTAAAGTTTTTAAATTAAACAATGTTCCCAGGTTTACTTCTGTCTGTACCTTCAGGAATAATCATATCACTGGTTACATACAATTCTCTCCTCATGCAAAAAAAAAAAAAACTGAAAAAACAAAAACCCTCAGTTAGTTGTTTTCTTAAGTCTAATTAAGCCAGACAAACTAATAATAGCAATTTAATTAGCAAGCTGTAAATCAGAGAGGTATAGAAATCCAGCAGTTAAACTGTATTTCCTGCCTATGGGGTACTGCTGCTACTCAATCTATTTTCTTCATGTATTAGAAGAATTAATAGACAGTGATGGTTAAAATAAGAATTTCAATATTGCCGCAAATGACATGAGAGAAAGACTTCCTAATGTGTGACAATCCTAATGATCCTTTAAAAGGTAAAGGATTGTGTGTATATGTGTGGAAAGGAGTAGGAAATAAAAGCAGGAGGTTAAGACAGATATTTAAAGGGAATGCCGAGATAGCTACATTACAATACTTATTTTTTTAAAAACTGAAGTCTGCCCAGCGTACCAAAAACATTTAAAAAAAAAAAAAAAAAGAGCAGACATCAGTGCAAGTTTAACCTGATAAAAAGCTAATTTTGTCGAGAAAAAGTCCAGTCCTTTCCTTATAAACACAAAGAAACGCAACAAGAATTTTAAAGGTAGTAGGCCAGAAAATGCAACAGTAACTCTTACAATCCTTTTCAATTAAACAGACAAATCAAGTTGAAGACAAGTGTTAAAATACTATTCAGCCTGAAGATTTATCAACCTATATATCCTGTTGTTCAATTGGCTTTTGATTTTAAAAAAATCAACAAACTTTATAAGAGCTACCACCACATTTAGAATGATGAAAATAAATTAGTTCCCCCCCAAAGATATTGTTGAACTTCTAAAGTATAAAAAGCTATATAATAT
>NW_012109441.1:243817-256624 GCF_000951045.1 Mandrillus leucophaeus | reverse complement strand
AAAAAAAAAAAAACTGAAAAAACAAAAACCCTCAGTTAGTTGTTTTCTTAAGTCTAATTAAGCCAGACAAACTAATAATAGCAATTTAATTAGCAAGCTGTAAATCAGAGAGGTATAGAAATCCAGCAGTTAAACTGTATTTCCTGCCTATGGGGTACTGCTGCTACTCAATCTATTTTCTTCATGTATTAGAAGAATTAATAGACAGTGATGGTTAAAATAAGAATTTCAATATTGCCGCAAATGACATGAGAGAAAGACTTCCTAATGTGTGACAATCCTAATGATCCTTTAAAAGGTAATGGATTGTGTGTATATGTGTGGAAAGGAGTAGGAAATAAAAGCAGGAGGTTAAGACAGATATTTAAAGGGAATGCCGAGATAGCTACATTACAATACTTATTTTTTTAAAAACTGAAGTCTGCCCAGCGTACCAAAAACATTTAAAAAAAAAAAAAAAAAAGAGCAGACATCAGTGCAAGTTTAACCTGATAAAAAGCTAATTTTGTCGAGAAAAAGTCCAGTCCTTTCCTTATAAACACAAAGAAACGCAACAAGAATTTTAAAGGTAGTAGGCCAGAAAATGCAACAGTAACTCTTACAATCCTTTTCAATTAAACAGACAAATCAAGTTGAAGACAAGTGTTAAAATACTATTCAGCCTAAAGATTTATCAACCTATATATCCTGTTGTTCAATTGGCTTTTGATTTTAAAAAAATCAACAAACTTTATAAGAGCTACCACCACATTTAGAATGATGAAAATAAATTAGTTCCCCCCCAAAGATATTGTTGAACTTCTAAAGTATAAAAAGCTATATAATATACAAGTTAAGCAATGTTTTTACAAAAGCAATACAGTTTCGGACTGATGGTATTACACTGTATTTGTGGTAAAGTACTAGGCACAAGTGTATATATATATGTATATATATACACACACACACACATATATACACATACACACACACATATCAGGCATTTTCATTTCGGTCTAATCAGTCTCTAAGGTTATCATTTAATTACTGGCAATATATAATAACTGGTATGCATTTTGGTACTTAAGTCATGATTTGTGGAGAACAAGAAGCAATGTATTATAGCAACTGGGTTCATATCTAACAAACAATTGCAGTGTTGAACAAATCTCTTCTATGAACTTCGTGATTTGTTTTGCTGTTGGTCACTTACAGTAGATCCTTGATTTGATTCTTCCATATTCATGCTTTCTCCACCTGCAGGCTCTAACATTTCTTCATCTCCGTCATCATCATGTAGGTCTTTTGAAATTGTCCAGCTAGTTTGATATTGAGTCCTTCATTGTAGTGGCGCTTCCTTTTCATTCAAATTGTCGCTTTTTTTCTCGTTCTTCAGATGAGAGGTCACTATCCTCCTCTCCACTGCTTTGTTGTTCCTGAACCCGATACTTTGGCTCCAAGTCTCCAGCAGCAGCCAATTTCTTAGCCAAGATATCTGGTGCCATGGCTTCGGTGGTTTCTGTATCACTACATGCACCTTCATCATCACCCATTATACTGTGGTAAGGAGGGCTTGGTTCATCTATTTTCATTAAACCATCGTCTTCGTCTGCCGGATAATATGTCGCCAGGATGTTCATGTCATCCCACTTCTGGGATTGTTTGCTCAGCTCCTCGTGGACACTCCCGCGGGGCGGTTCGGCCGACGCCACCACAGAGGGGGTCGTAGAGGTCTTGTCCTTCAGGATCCCCTTGACGGGCCGTTGCGAGGCCGTCGAGGGCGCCACTGCCAGGTGCTCCAGCTGTTGGCTCCGGGTCGCTGCTTGGCGTGGGATCCGCGAAGAGAAGGGTCGGCATTAGAAGGGTCGGCATTAGCAGAGACCAGCAGACAGATGCGCAGCCGGCTCAGGGCTAAAGCGGCTGCACCTGCTGCCTCGGAAATGGGTACGGGAGTGGTTATCAGGACACAACGACCCCGACGCCAGGTCCAGCGCAGAACGGGTGGAGGCTCCTCGCACACCCTTAGCGGCCGGCGCTTGACCCACGGCTCGCGGGGAAACGCGGGCCTAGAGCTCCAGGGCGGGAGCGACGCCGACGCCTAAAACATTCTTGAAAAAGAAGAATAAAGTGATTGAAAATCAGTCTGCCCTATTTCAAGTGTTGTTATATACCTACAGTAATCAAGACCGTATGGTACTATCAGAGGAATGGACACACAAATCAGCGGAACAAAATACAGAACGTAGAAAAAGACCCACACAGTCTGCCCAAATGATTTTTGAAAGAGGTGCAAAAAGAAGTCAATGGAAGAAAAATAGCCTTTTTAACAAATGGTGAATTGAACAATGGTGAAATGGAACAATTGGGCATCCATAGGCAAGACAATAAAATAAAAATGAACCTTGACCTAAGTCTCACGCCTTATGCAAAAGTTAATTCAAACTGGATTGGATTGCTTGAGTCCAGAAGTTCAAGACCAACCTGGGTAAGATAGCAAGACCCTGTCTATACACAAAAATGAAAAATTATGTTGGTGTGGTGGCTCCTGCCTGTAGTCCCAGCTACTTGGGATGCTGAGGCAGGAGGATTGCTTGAGCCCAGGAGTTCAAGGCTGTCATAAGCTGTGACAGCACCATTGCACTCTACCCTGAGTGACTAAGCAAGACTCTGTCTCAGAAAAAAAAAATTGTCAGAGAAATGCAATACCTTAACCTTTACCAGATACAATTAATTAATTAAAATAAATAAAAGATTATGGAGTAAATGTAAAGCATAAAACTACTAAAAGTTTAGAAAAATAGGAGAAAATATTTGAGATATAGGTCTAGGCAAATAATTCTTAGGCTTGACATCGAAAGCATGATCTATGAAAGGAAAAACTGATAAATTGGATTTCATCAAAATGTAAAACTGTTGCTTTGTGAAGATCTAGTAAGTGAATGAAAAAATGAGCTACACAATAGGAGAAAATATTTGCAAACCATACATTGAACAAAGGACTAGTATCTAGAATATATAAAGAACTCTCAAAACTCAACAACAACAAAAAAAAACACATTAAAAATCCAATTAGGAAACAGGCAAAAGACTTGTGATATTTCACCAAGGAGGATATAAAAATGGCAAATTAGCACATGAAAAGTTGTTCAACATCATTAGCCATTAGGGAAATGCAAATTAAAACCACAATGAAATATCACTCCACATCTATCAGGATGACTAAAATAAAAGTAGTGACAATGGGTCAGGCACGGTGGCACACACCTGTAATCCCAGCACTTTGGGAGGCCAAGGTGAGTGGATCACCTGAGTTCAGGAGTTTGAGACCAGCCTGGCCAACATGAAGAAACCCTGTCTCTACTAAAAATACAAAAGTAGCCGGGCATGGTGGCACATGCCTGTAGTCTCAGCTACTCGGGAGGCTGAGGCAGGAGAATCACTTGAACCCGGGAGGTGGAGGTTGCAGTGAGCAGAGATCGTGCCATTGTACACTAGCCTAGGCAACAAGAGTGAAACTCCATCTCAAAAAAAAAAAAAAAAGCGACAATGCTAAATGCTGGCAAGGAAGAGGAGATAGTGGATCACTCATAATTTCTGGTGGGAATATAAAATGGTACAACCACTCTGGAAGATGATTTGGTAGTTTCTTAAAAACAAAACAAAACCAACGACAACAACAACAAATCCAAGAACTAAGCATACTACTACCATCCTGCCCAGCAACTGCATTCCTGGGTATTTAGCCCCAAGAAATGAAAACTTGCACACACAAATACACATGCACACGTGATGCCTTCACACAAAACCTTATATGCAAATGTTTGTCTAACTGCTTACTCATTGTAGCCAAAGATAACCCAGATATCCTTTAACAGGTAAATGGTTAAACCAACTATTGTACACTTATGCCATGAAATAATACTCAGCAATAAAAAAGAATGACTGATACACACAACAACCTGCATGAATCTCCAGAGAGTTATACTGAGTGAAAAATGCCAATCCCAAAATGTTACATACTACATACTGTGATCATGTCACTTCACTCCAGCCTGAGCAACATAGCAAGATCCCATCTCTAAAAACAGATAAACAAACAAAAAAGATGGATTACAGAGTAAATGTAAAGTGTAAAACTATTAAAATTTTAGAAAAATAGGAGAAAATCTTTGAGATGTAGGGCCAGGCAAAGAATTCATAGGCTTGACATCAAAAGCACAATCCAGGCTGGGCATGGTGGCTCACGCCTGTAATCCCAGCACTTTGGGAGGCCGAGGCAGGTGGATCACTTGAGGTCAGGAGTTCGAGACCAGCCTGGCCAACACGGTGAAGCCCATCTCTACTAAAAATACAAAAATTAGCTGAGCAAGATGGCACATGCTTGTAATCCCAGCTACTTGGAAGGCTGAGGCATGAAAATCACTTGAACCTAGGAGGCGGAGGTTGCAATGAGCTGAGATCGTGCCAGTGGACTCCAGCCTGGGTGACAGAGTGAGACTCTGTCTCAAAAAATAAAGAAATAAAGAAATAAAATAAACTTTATTGAAAAGCAAAAAAAAGCACAATCCCTTTGTATAACATTTTGTATTAACAAGCTTGAAATCACAAAAGTACAGAAATAGAGAAAAAAAAATCATGGTTGCCAGTGGTTAAGGAAGTGATGGGGGTGGGAATGAGGTGAACTGACCATAAAAGGGCAAGATAAGGGATACTTGGAGTGACAAAAATACTGTCTTGACTGTAATAATCGACATTGACACAAATGTCAGTATCCTGATTGCAATACTGTACTGAAGTGTTATAAGATGTTACCATTGGGGAAACTGGATTAAAGGGTAAAAGGTTCTGTCTGTATTATTTCTTACAACTGCATGTCACTCTCTAATTATCTCAAAATAAAAAAGTTAAATTTAAAAAACATGTATGAGGATGTGCATAGTTTTTCAAAATATATTTAACAAGTTCATGAGTGGAAAGTTTGAGTGAATAAAAATTGTATCTGGAATTCTGGTTTGCAAATTACCCTGGGAAATGTGGCCTGACTCAGTGTGACTCAGTTCTATACCATTGTTCTCAGCTCTGCTGTTGCTCACTGCTAATGTTGAAGCCAGGTAGCTCTTGAGTTGCAGGGCAACCAAGATCCCATGATCCAATGTTGCTCTCACTCCCCTTGGCCTTTGAGAGAGAACAGGAAAGAAGATGGAGAAGAATTTTCCCTTTGCCCCATTTTCCTCTTTTTGGGCTGAACCGTGTCCCCCTATGAATTCATAATGTTGAATAAACCCAGTACCTCAGAATGTGAATTTTTTTTGGAGTTAGAGTCTTTAAAAAGATAATTAAGTTAAAATGAGGTTATGAAAGTAGGTCCTAATATAGCTAGTATCCATATAAAGAAGAGATGAGGACATACATACACAGGGGACAGTCCATATGAAGATGCAGGGAAAAGACAGCCATCTGCCAGCCAAGGATAGAGACCTCAGAAGAAACCAACCCTGCTGACACCTTGATCTCACATTTCTAGTCCCCAGAGCCATGAGGCAACAAGTTTATGTTGTTTAAGCCATTCAGTCTGTGGTATTTCTTATGGTAGCCCTAGCAAACTAATACATCCTCCTATATTTGGACATAGGCCTGTCATTCTTGATTAAAGGAACGTAAAAATAAGACTGTTGTCAAAGTTTTAACAAGACTTTATGAAGACTTGGGCAAAATTGGAAAAAAAAGAAAATAGAAAATTCTTCCATTCTGATCACAGATATTATAGATGTAAGAGATCACAGGCTCCAGCCCATCTAAGGGTTCTCCAACTAGAAACAGACCTGGTGTGGCTGATGCTACTAATACCTGCCATGTTCCTTGGGCCTTACCACTGTAGTGCACACTGGCTGGACATTTGCATCATTCCTGAAGGCTTCCTCAAAGCCAAGAAGGGCCACTCTGCCCGACTCACAGCAGACTAGAAGGGCTGAAGAGTTCACATGTCAGGCAGCAGCCTTCAGCCAATGGGAATTGATGTACAATTGCCCAACTCCCTCCTTACGTGGCTGGGTTAACTCTGAAGCATGTGCTTTCCCAGAATTTCCCCAGGGGATTAAGTTCCAGTCATTCATCCTTCGCTGGCTGTTTTCCCTTCCCAATCTATCTTTCACTCAACTGATACTGAAGTTTCATGCACCTCCAAAATAAATTACTTTCACTCATGTCCTTGTATCAGGGACTGCTTCTGGAAGAAACCAAACTAAGGCACCCCAGGCTAGCTTCTAATTTGCTTCACAGCAGTAAAGGTCAACTTTTCTTTGTATTAACCAAGAGAAAACTTAGCCATGACCTCATCGTGATGCTTGGATCCCCAGAACCCTGTCTCTCATGAAACCCTGATTCCTTCCTTTCCTTGTCAAGATCTCTCCTTACCCAGCCTGGATGACAGTCCATTCTATTGAGTACTTAGCAAACAGAGTTTAGAAACTGTCAGAAACATTTGTATTTTGTTCAAATTTGTAATATTCCGTAGACCAGAAACAGCACACTCTTTGATCCCACCCTTGTATGCCCAAAATATCTGAGTTGGAGGAGGCACTGACCCTCTGTCACACAGTTTAACTAGATTACAGAGTGCAAGACCCCCAAACCAGTTCCTGACACTCATTCCTCTCTTCAGCCTGTGGATTCTTATCACTTCCACAGCAAGAAAATTGGCTCTAAGATTATCCAGAGTTCTTTCCAAATCTATTATTTATGGAACAAGTGCTGACTTCAGATATCTTGTAATCTAAGATTTTTCATCTCCAAAGACCTTTCTTTCATTTTGCCTCTACTGGGTTTTCTATTTTATTTTTTTGAGACGGGGTCTCATTCTGTCACCCAGGCTGGAGTACAGTGACCCAAACACGACTCGCTGTATCCCCAACCTCCTGTGCCCAAGTCATCCTCCTGCCCCAGCCTCCTGAGTAGCTGAAACCACAAGTGAGTGCCACCATGCCCAGCTAATTTTTTTTTTTTTTTTTTTAGAGACTGAGTCTCATCATGTTGTCCAGGCTGGTCTTGAACTCCTGGGCTCAAGCAGTCTTCCTGCCTTAGCCTCCTAAATGGTTAAAGGCATGTGACCATCACACCTGCCTTACCATGGTTTTCAAATGTAAATTTTTAAATGAAAAATCTTAATCTTTTGGTCATTGCTGTCTTCCTGTGATCTGTCTCCCACTGCATGAGGGGAAATGTGTTATCTGCCTTTATTGTAGAAAGACGCAGTTGTAGAAATCTTCAGTTGATGTCTCAGGATTTTTCCAGGCATACACTTGGAACGTGTAAAAGCACAGGAAATATCCTAGCATAACACAAAGTTACCTTTGGGACCTCGAATGGAATGGGGAGGAGGGAGAAACAAAGTAGACCTTTTTACTCCATACCCTTCTGTATGGTTTGAACCTTTTTTTTTTTTTTTTTTTTTTTGAGACGGAGTCTCTCTCTGTAGCCCAAGCTGGAGTGCAGTGGCGCGATCTAGGCTCACTGCAAGCTCCGCCTCCCGGGTTCACGCCATTCTCCTGCCTCAGTCTCCCGAGTAGCTGGGACTACAGGCGCCCACCACCACGCCTGGCTAATTTTTTTTTATTTTTAGTAGAGACAAGGTTTCACTGTGTTAGCCAGGATGGTCTCCGTCTCCTGACCTCGTGATCCGCCCGCCTTGGCCTCCCAAAGTGCTGGGATTACAGGTGTGAGCCACCGCGCCCGGCCGGTTTGAACCTTTTATAACAAGAGTGAATCCAGACATTCTCTATGTAATTTTATATGTAATTTTTAAGAAGAAACAGGACTTAAAAAGAAATGAATGAATTTCCACTAGGGGGTGGTAGAGAATCACAATCCGTATCACAGTCTGAAACTGAAGGGCAAAAGGAAATAGTCAAGTTCAGAATCACATGCTGCAGCCCATTTGTAGTTATAAATCTTTATTAACTAGTTCAGTGTGAAATCTAATTTCTTCGTAAATGCCAAATAATACATAGTATGCTCTTTTGAGCAACGCTTTTCAGATTATGTTCTCATACAGCGTTTTACAGCCCTTTACAGCTTTTCTGTAAACTGGCCTGAGATGTACCACTAAATGAAATTGAATGATAGGGGTCCATTGTGGTTGGAATAGATACATACAGTGATTGATTTAGGTAGATTAGAAGGTGGATGGATAGATAGATAGACATACGCACACACATTCCTCTCTTTGAGTCCCCCTGGGTAAGCTGAGGGATGAGTACTCTGAAGGAAAAGCAGCCACGAGTGAGCTGCAGCATCCTTACTTAACCTCCAAACTTAACCTTTGCTGTAATATATATAGAAAAATGAATTCTGAACTGAATTCCCTCCTTAACCTCCAACATGCAGGCACTATGCCTCTGCCCAGTTTCTTTACCCATGCCTTTTATTATATCCCATCCCCAACTGAACCCTATCTCTGACCTGGTCAATAGGTGTGAGACCCAGATATTCTCACCCAGGAGATGCTGTTTCTTTTTTTCCAGAGGCCAGAGGTGGTTTCTAGTAAGCACCTGTATCATTTTGCAGGGGTTTGTTAAAATGGGTGGCCAGACTCACCTCACTGTGCCTAGGTGCCAATATGGCCTCTCAGTTTTATTCCCCTTGCAATCCAAAATCTGCCAGAACTGGACAGCAGTTTGATCCTTGAATTAGACCCTGGTTCATGATGCTTGCTTCGCACCCTCCCACCAGCTGTGCTTTATTTTTCTTTGATTCTAACTATTACAGAAAAGACAAGTCAGACTCCTTCATCGCTGGGCAAAGTTCCAAGTAAACTGCACTGGGAATCCTTGGCATTTTAACAATGGCTCACCACTCCCCTTGTGACTAATGGGCAACACAGGCCTGTTTATGGATTCAAATCTCTGTCCCTGGATCACGTAATTTTAATTGTTCTGTTACTTCATTTCGATCCTTGTCACCACAGCATTTTTCTCACTGTTCATTTTCAAATTTGGTGTCCAACCTATTCCTGTGTGCTTTCCTTAATCCCTAGACCAAGCACTCTCTGGCTTGCTCATTCTCCCACTTGGGCACCCTGGATCCCAGCCAGTGGTGGCCCTTACCACTTGGCTCCCTCCTCAGTGCCCTTGGACCTCTTTGGCTTGCAACTGCTTCTGCTGAAGGTCTTCCTTTTGGCTCCATGATCTTCATGGCTGAGGCTGCTTCATTACTTCTGGAGGGAAATCTTGCTGCTTTCTGTAAACATTATTTTCTTAAGGCATATTTATGTGGAACTGTGCCATTTCTTTTCCTACTTATTCTGAATGAATTGAGCATTCCTGGACCAGATATTAGTGGAAGGTTCCTGTTGGATGGGGGTGGGATGATGAGGTGGTGAGAGAAGACATGGGCGATAGTAACCTCCTAGGTTTTACAACCGAAGGATCAATCCTTTATTACTACCACAGTGAACTTTATCTTAAAATATGCTGCATCCATGTTTCTTCCAACTTTGAGAATCTAATCTATTTCAGCAAGGATCCTACCACAGTGTTATAGCTCCCTGCATTCCAGAGGGATCCTTTGTTATCTGCCACCTTGGAACTTCCAAAACAATGTCTGCTCCCCCAACATGTGGGCCTTCTTCTGCCTCCCCCAGCATCTGGGCCTCACTGTAGCTCAGGCCAACTGCCAACAGCTCCAACCTAGGCTGGCTTCTACTCTTAGAGAGAGAATATTTTCGGGCCCTTTCCGAGATCCCGCACAACTAGTTTCCTCCACACTTTGATCTGTTGCCACAGCAACATTTTGGCTTCCTGTGCCCAGTTCTGCTGCTCTCCGTTGCTTTAAGCATAAATGGCATGCAATTTGGGATGTAAGCATACTTTCTGTTTCCTAGTTTCACTAAAAATGAAGTTCTTGTGTGGTTTTCTTTTTCATTCTCTTTGCTGTACTATACAGAGAAGTGAATTCTGAATTCCCTCCATATTCCTAGCAAAAACAAACTCCCTTGAACTGCAATTTTGACTTCCTTTTCAACCCAAAAATTAGTGAGATGTTTTTAAGTTTCCAAGTGGAGGCTTTCTTGTTAGTATTGTTTTGGTGAGGTTTTGTTTTCTTTTATTTTCATTTTGTTTTGTTTTTCTATGTATGTATTTTATACTGGTGAGAGAATATAGCCCGTGTAGTTTCTAATTTCTATTTACT
Organism: Mandrillus leucophaeus; assembly: GCF_000951045.1. Classification (NCBI taxonomy): domain Eukaryota; kingdom Metazoa; phylum Chordata; class Mammalia; order Primates; family Cercopithecidae; genus Mandrillus; species Mandrillus leucophaeus. The sequence continues at coordinate 246,460 of NW_012109441.1, read as the reverse complement.
TTGTGGTTTAATGCGTTATGTTTAGAAAAATATGTATTCACTATTTGTTGAGTACGTAATTTTATAAATATTTGACAACTTAAGATCATTATTTGCTTTAGTAAAATATCTTACATTCATATTATTTTAAAATTTGATATGACAGTTTAGTTTAAAAGTATGCTAAAAGCTCTTAAATGTGTCAATTTATCCTTCCTAACAAACCACATTTTTTCCCCTAAATTTCAAAGACTTGTTTAGGATACAAAGGCTTATAACTTATGAGCAGTTGGTGAATTGTACATTTTAGCATAATAAAGTATCCTTCTTTGACACTGAAAAATTTCTTCATAATTTATTCTACTTTGTTCAATATTAGTATTTGCGATGGTTGGAATGTGTCCCCCAAAAAGCATATGTTGGAAATGTAATATTCAAAGCAACAGTGTTGGTAGCTGAGGCTTAATGATGACAGGTGTTTAGGTCACAATGACTCCATCCTCATAAATGAATTAGTGCCAATACAAAAAGGCTAAAAGCCTGTGAATTCAACCTGTTGCACTTGGGCACACTCTTTTTCTTTTCCTCTCTCCACTCTCTCTTTTTATCCCTTTTGCCTCCCACCATAGTATGAGGCAGCCAGAAGATTTTTGCAAGATGCAGTCCTCTCATCCTTGGACTTCCTAGCCTCTAGGACTGTAATAAATCAATCTGTTCTTTGTAAATTATCCAGTTGGATATTCTGTTATAGCAGCACAAAATGGAGTAAGACGGTATTTCTATCCATAATTAATTTTTGTTAGCAGTTGCCTGAGTTTATCATTGTCCATTGGTTTATTTTAATCACTCGGTGTCATCTGATTTTAGGTGCTTTTTGTTTTTGTTTTTGTTTTGAGACAGGGTCTCACTCTGCCGCTCAGGCTGGAGTGCAGTGGTGTGACTATGGCTTACTGCAACCTCAATCTTCCAGGCTCAAGCAATCCTTGCACCTGTTTCCTGAGTAGGTAGGACTACAGGCAAGTACAACCACGCCCGGCTAATTTTTTTATTTTTGTAGAGACAGGGTCTCGCTATGTTACCCAGGCTGATCTCAAACTCCTGGGCTCAAGTGATCCTCCCTCCTTGGCCTCCCAAAGTGCTGGGACTACAGGTATAAGCCATTGCCACCAGCACTTTTTGAACAGCAAATACACACACACATACACACACACACACACACACACACACCATCTTCACTGAGAAGCAGAAAAATTTAGATTTAATGCAGTGATATAAATGGGCATTACAAATGCATATATATCTACCCTTAACATTAAAGTTTCCTGTGTTTGTCTTCCCTTAGAATCTCCCTTCCTCTCTGCAAAATGCAACTATTATTCCAAATTTGGGGTTGATCATTATCTTGCTTTCATCATAGTAAATACTGTCTTTGTTTCTGACAACAAATTAACATCATAATTAATATCACAATGTATTTTTCTGTTACTTGTTTTCTTCATTCAACATGATTTTAAGAATTATGCAAGTTTATTACTGTATCTGTATTCCACTGATCTTGATGTTGCATAGAATTCCACATTATTATGCCAAAATCTGTGCATCAGTTTACCTGCAAATGGACACTGAGTTGTTTCCAGCTTTTTCCAATTACAAAGAATGCTCTTGTGACTTTTCCTGCACATTGCTCTTGGTGCCTTATTCAATAATTTCCCTAAGGTGCATATATACTTAAGGGTAGAGCTGCTGTGCTTTAGGATATACTCAGCTTCAACTTTACAAAATGCTAATTTTTTTTCCAAGCAGATTATTTCAGTTGGAAGTCCACCATCAGAGTATGAGTTTCCCTCACCCTATATCCTCATCGATTTTTGATAATGTTAGACTTTTCAATGTTTGTCTATTTAGTGATTTTAAAATGTTATTTCAAGGACTGTTCTAATTCACAATTCTCTGATAACTATTGTGAGTGAGCTTCACTTTTGTATATTTATTGGTCATTTATATATCCCTTTTTGTGAACTGCCCTTTCACATCTTTTGATCATTTTCTTCTGGGGCTATTCTTAGATGTTCTGGATACTGATCCTATGTAAATTATGTGTGATATAAGTTTAGTTTGTGGCTTTTTTTTCTTTAGAGTATATTTTGATAAAAGTTTCTAATTTTAATGTGGTCAAATTTATTCATCTTTTCTTATACATTTTTGTTTTTAAAATGTGTATCTTTTTAATAAATATTTTTCTACTTTGAAGTCATACAAATATTTCTTTCACATTTTCATTTAAAAGTTATACAGTTTTGCCTTCAATATGTTGGTCCTTAGTTCATCTGGAATTTATTACGATGTATATATATCCATTAATCCAGTGTCATAAATTCAAACTTACTGAATTATACGTCCTTTGCCCACTGGTCTTTAATGACCATTCTTCATATACAAGGGGTCCTGACGCTCTTTCCATTCTATTCTATTGGCCCAGTCGTCTACTTCTCCTCTCACCAATAATAGCACATGGTCTTAAATCCAGTGGTGTATATATCTTCTCATGTAGTCAGAAAATTCCCCAACTTCCTCTTTATTTTCAATGGTATTTTGGCTCTTCTTGAACTTGTGTTCCTTCGTTTCATTTTAATATCATTGTGCCCAATTCTATAAAACATTTTG
>NW_012109441.1:241409-243767 GCF_000951045.1 Mandrillus leucophaeus | reverse complement strand
AGACTTTTCAATGTTTGTCTATTTAGTGATTTTAAAATGTTATTTCAAGGACTGTTCTAATTCACAATTCTCTGATAACTATTGTGAGTGAGCTTCACTTTTGTATATTTATTGGTCATTTATATATCCCTTTTTGTGAACTGCCCTTTCACATCTTTTGATCATTTTCTTCTGGGGCTATTCTTAGATGTTCTGGATATTGATCCTATGTAAATTATGTGTGATATAAGTTTAGTTTGTGGCTTTTTTTTTCTTTAGAGTATATTTTGATAAAAGTTTCTAATTTTAATGTGGTCAAATTTATTCATCTTTTCTTATACATTTTTGTTTTTAAAATGTGTATCTTTTTCATAAATATTTTTCTACTTTGAAGTCATACAAATATTTCTTTCACATTTTCATTTAAAAGTTTTACAGTTTTGCCTTCAATATGTTGGTCCTTAGTTCATCTGGAATTTATTACGATGTATATATATCCATTAATCCAGTGTCATAAATTCAAACTTACTGAATTATACGTCCTTTACCCACTGGTCTTTAATGACCATTCTTCATATACAAGGGGTCCTGACGCTCTTTCCATTCTATTCTATTGGCCCAGTCGTCTACTTCCCCTCTCACCAATAATAGCACATGGTCTTAAATCCAGTGGTGTATATATCTTCTCATGTAGTCAGAAAATTCCCCAACTTCCTCTTTATTTTCAATGGTATTTTGGCTCTTCTTGAACTTGTGTTCCTTCGTTTCATTTTAATATCATTGTGCCCAATTCTATAAAACATTTTGTTGAAATTTTTCTAGAAACAGCATGAAACTATAGATCACATTGGGGAAAACTGGCATTTTTATGATATTGATGCTTTCTAACCATGAATATATCTCTCCATCTGTGCAGTACTTCTTCAACTTCTTTTAATGATTTTAATTTTCCCCACTAAGATCTTGCATGCCTTTCCTTTTTGAGAATTTATTCCTGATTACAGTGGACCGTTCAACAATGCGAGGGCTAGCAGTGCTGACTACCTGTGCAGTCAAAAATCTGCACATGATTTTTGACTCCTCCAAAACTTTACTAATAGCCTACTGTTGATCAGAAGTTTTACCAATAACATAGTTATTCAACATATATTTTATATTTGTATGTGTTATATACTGTACTCTTACAATAAAGTAAGCCACAGAAAAGAAAATGTTGGCCAGGTGCGGTGGCCCATGGTTGTGATTCCAGCACTTTGGGAGGCTGAGGTGGGAGAACTGCTTGAGACAAGGAGTTTGAGACCAGCCTCAGCAACATAGCGAGACCCCATCTCTACAAAAAATTAAAAATTTAACCAGGTAGGGTGGCATGCACCTGTAGTCCCAGCTACTTGGGAGGCTGAGGTGGAGAATTGCTTGAGCCCAGGAGGTTGAAGTCACAGTGAGCCATGATCACACCACTGCACTCCAGCCTGGGCAACAGAGCAAGACCTTGTCTCAGAAAAGTAAAGAAAATGTTATTTAAAAAATCATGAAGAAGAGAAAATATACTTACTATTCATTAAGTGGAAGTGGAGCATCATAAAGGTCTTCATCCTCATGTCTTCATGGTGAATATGCTGAGGAGGAGGAAGGGGAGGAGGGGAGTTGGTCGTGCTGTCTCAAGGGTGGCAGAGGCAGAAGAAAATCATATATAAGTGGACCTGCACAGTTCAAGCCCATGTTGTTCAAAGGTCAACTGTACTGTAAATTTGTTATATTTTATTAACCAGTTAATCACATTTCCACTTCTTTGTTTTTATAGAAAATGCAATATTTTATATATTTAGCCAACTGTGCCAAACTCTTAATTCTTATGTTTTAGATTATTTTTCTCTGTAGACAATTGTATCATCTCTGAATAATGAAAGTTTGCTTTATTTCACTCCTATCCTTTCAACTTTTTTTTGATCTGTTGTTAAAAGCCCCCCCATACCATGCCTAAGTAATAAGTAATCTCAATATTATATTCCATTTCATATAATAAAATTTGACTTCCTAAAAGGGCTTGCTTCTTTTTAATTCAATGTCAATGCTGGAATTTCAGTTCTTAGCCTTGAAACCCTGGTGAAAAAATTCTCAGCAAGAAGGAAAAAAATGTTCTCGCCTTCTCCTGAAGCTGGGGAGAACAATAAATGAAAACTGTTGTCATAAATGGTTATTTCTAACAATTTTTCAAACCCCTAGACTTCAGATATTTTGGACAGGACCTGACAAAATGACCCCTAACCTGTAAGACATCTATACTTTTGACCACTCATCTTTCTTAATAATTTAGTTCTCTGGTGATAATGTTTGAGTTTAAAATCTCAAGCTTCAAAAGATAACGTGATTTGTGAATTT
>NW_012109441.1:214088-241359 GCF_000951045.1 Mandrillus leucophaeus | reverse complement strand
ATATATTTAGCCAACTGTGCCAAACTCTTAATTCTTATGTTTTAGATTATTTTTCTCTGTAGACAATTGTATCATCTCTGAATAATGAAAGTTTGCTTTATTTCACTCCTATCCTTTCAACTTTTTTTTGATCTGTTGTTAAAAGCCCCCCCATACCATGCCTAAGTAATAAGTAATCTCAATATTATATTCCATCTCATATAATAAAATTTGACTTCCTAAAAGGGCTTGCTTCTTTTTAATTCAATGTCAATGCTGGAATTTCAGTTCTTAGCCTTGAAACCCTGGTGAAAAAATTCTCAGCAAGAAGGAAAAAAATGTTCTCGCCTTCTCCTGAAGCTGGGGAGAACAATAAATGAAAACTGTTGTCATAAATGGTTATTTCTAACAATTTTTCAAACCCCTAGACTTCAGATATTTTGGACAGGACCTGACAAAATGACCCCTAACCTGTAAGACATCTATACTTTTGACCACTCATCTTTCTTAATAATTTAGTTCTCTGGTGATAATGTTTGAGTTTAAAATCTCAAGCTTCAAAAGATAACGTGATTTGTGAATTTTCTATCAAATCAGAAAAGAATCACTGGCATTGCTCTCTTCCCATACATGCATAGGATAAAATAGCTCTGCTGGACATTTTATTAATCAAAGAGCCTGAGAGACGGCTGAATGGCTGAACCAAGCAGAGAGAGTCAGGGGAGGGTAATTCCTTGCTGGGCCTTAAAAAGAGCCCACGAGATGGAAAAAAAAAAAAAAAAGGCCAAATAAGATGAACCTCTATTTAGGCCCCAATGAGAGCCTGCTTGACTCTGATCTTTCTTTAGCTGGCTCAACGTTTTGTTCTTAATTCTTTTTACTCAAAATCAAGAACTATTAGAAAATAAGAACAATTATGGAGTTTTGTTGTTGATTTCCACCTCTCTACATATATACATGGAATATATATCTCCTCCCAGTACACATGAACACATGCAAAAACATATTTAACTGAAACAAAAGTTTCATGAAACTATAGTTACTCTCATTACCTGTGATGCAGGCAAGTATTTTCAATCCTATTTTATTCTATTTCATTCTACTTGGAAAAAAAAAGTCTTTTGATCTCAACATAAATGGATTCTGACCTGCAGTTCCAAGCCAATACGTTACAGTAAGAGTAAATGTAGGGTTTCTCCCAGTTTTATCTGGCAGTCCCAAAGCCAGGATCAGAGTAACCGATGGAGCATCATCTGTACGGTCCACATCTGAGGAGGAGGTCTGGGAAAAGATCCAACATATAAGACGGGCGAGGAGGCTCAGGCCTGTAATCCCAGCACTTTAGGAGGCAGAGGCGGGAGGATAACTTGAGGTCAACAGTTCGAGACAAGCTATGCAAACATGGTGAAACCCTGTCTCTACTAAAAATACAGAAATTATCCAGGTGTGGTGGTGCGCACCTGTAGATCCAGCTCCTTGGGAGGCCGAGGCACGAAAACCGCTTGAACCCGGGAGGCGGAGGTTGCAGTGAGCCGAGATCACACGACTGCACTCCAGCCTGGGCGACAGAGGGAGACCCTGTCTCAAATAAAAAATAGTAATAATAATAATAAAATGTATCCCTAGTCTGGCTTTCAGGGTCTTAGATGAGGTTCAGAAGTGGACTTACGAGCCTTAGGAGCGCAGTCAGTGCTGTGGATTCCCACATCCATGGGACCTGCGATTTCGGGTTATTCTGTTCAGGGACAGATGATGTCCCTCATTTCTACCTACCAATGGACTGCTCAAGATTCTTATTTATCAAGTCAGTTGGAGTGGGCTTAAGTAAGTTCTCAGCCAAGGCTGTGGGGTCTGGAGGACCAGATACCCCGACCAAAAGCCCCCCCCTCCCACTTCTTTCACACGCCTGCCGCAGAGGTGCACGGGTGGGAGTGGGGAACTGAGGCAAGAAGCAGAGGAGGCGAGACCGAGAGAAGACAAACTACCCTAGAGGAAAAGCTCGAGCTGTTACCCCTCCCCACTTTTTCCGCCTTCCCTCTTCCCCCTCTTTCCTTTCTTGCCCCTCTCCAGCTTTTCTGGTCCAACCCTCTTCTGCGCCTAACACTGGCACCTCCTTTTCTTCCGGCTGATGAATAATTGTTGGCACAGCAGCCTCCCTGGGGCACTGAGGGGCGGGAAGGTTAGAAGGAGCCAGGGCTAGAGTCCTGGAAGGTGGCAGTCAGGTCGCAGGGCCACAGCAGACATTCTAGGACTCTCTCTTTCGGGTGTTTCTCCAGCGCCACGCAGGAGAAGACGGAGCCTGGGGGCTGCGACTGGAGGAGCGGGAAGCGCAGTATCGGGATCACGGCCCTGGGACCAGGAACAACGCAGACTCTCCAGAGCCAATTCCTACTTCAGCCAGCGCAAGGGCGCGACGACCTGGCGCGGAGCATCTCAGGCCGCCGGGGGGACCCCCCTAAGGGACTCGGAGGCATTTGCCTACCTTAGAAGTGGCAGAGAATAACCCGGCAGGGAGTTAAGCAGGCTCGGCCCACGGCGTTCGTCCCGCCTCCACGGCGCCGAGCCCTGATTGACGTTCAGCCAGGCCAATCATAGCCTCAGCGTCTGAGGCGCGCGGGGCTGGAGCGCCCAGGCACGTCCCCGGTTCCCAAGGATGCAAACTCTCTGGCGCGGCAGCCCGGGCTGCAGTACGCCTGAGGGGGTCCTCCCTGTCTGCGCCTCCCGCCGCCGGCCCTGAAAGGTCTGCACCTGAGGCTGGATACTTGGACAGAGGCAGACACTGCCGCTCAAAACCCCAAGGGCGGGGTGCCTACTGTACAGAGTCCGGGAACGCCTGCCTGGAAGAGTTCCGGCGGCTCCGCGAACACTTGGAGAAAGCGCTTGGATGCAGTTGCTGGGTGAGATTTGGGACGGTGGTTGTGTTTTCCAGAAGGCGCTCAGGCGGGGTGGTGAAGGAGGGATACAGACCTCTAGATTCCTCTCTCGTTGGGGTGAGGTGGGGGACAGCAGTGGGAGTAGTTCTCATCCCTGACCCTCCTCCGGGCCGGCCGACGGAGGAGAGAGAAGGGGAGGAAGAAGGGTCTGCCCAGGCCTTCAGACACTTTACTTTGTGGGAGATGTATGTATTCTGAGTGTCCCTGCTCTATGTATGTATTCTGAGTGTCCCTGCTCTGGAGGGATTGTTAAAGAATCCAGGTTCTTGGGGAGGGTCTTAGGAGAACATTCCAGGTAATATTCTTATTCTTCCTATTTTCACCGTGTTTTTTTGGGTACAACTTGTTCCCTTTAACCCGAGGTGGCCTTGGTGTCCGGCAGCTGTTTTCTCTGCCAGTCACCACCCTCTGGGCCTCACGTCTTCATCCCTCAAGTCCTCTGCCTCTGAGCTGCTACTTACATCTGGTCTGTTTCTACCTCTGCTGGACCAGAAGTTTGCATTAACGCCCCCACCCCATCCTGCAAGACCAGCGCCTCCAACCAAGCGCGCTCTCCTCTGAACCTAGAACCTGCTTGGAAATCTGAGTATTTCCTCTATGCCCAGGTGAAGATTGATGTCTGGGTTTCACATCTCCCGACTCTGTTGTGTACTATGTCGTTTCTCAGCTTGGTTATATGTGCCTCCATTGAGTGAACCATATCTCCAGAATTTCTCCTAACCCTCCCTGTATACTCCCCGGCAATCTTCTTTCTTTTTTTTCTCCAAATCCCCCTCCCCCCACCAGAAATAACTTTACCCCTGTGCCACTTCTTCTGGCATGGAGCACTAAGGAGCCGTACCACACCCAGTGCCAGAGGTGGAAGAGAAATGAGGTTTGAAATGTGGGGAACAAGAAGCTAATCTGTGGGAAATTCTTCCACTCCTCAGACGTGTAAAGATGTGTTGGAGACTCTCATAAATATATATTCAGTAATGCAGCATATGCTATGATGACTATGTATTCATTTTTTATGGGAATCAAGAATTCAGAATGATCAAAAATCCCTGTGTGTAGAAGACATAAATCTATAGGAATATCACACATAGTGAGCACAACGGTGAGTGAAATCCCATGTTTCATGCTTCCCAGCAGTCCCAAAGGGAGCCTCCAAATGTGTACAAGATTCAGACTCCATGTAACCTGCATCTGTCTATGCACTAGCTATGTGAGCTGTTACCTCAATCTTGATGAGGTTACTCCGGAAGTCTGGGATCTTGATTTTTGCCTGTCACTGATCACCTGGCTACAGGAAAGGAGACCTAAATCCAGAACTTAAATGTATGAACACCAGGTCTGTGGGCACTAGACCTTAGAAGTAGGTGGCTATTGGCTGGTCCCTTCTGGAGTGAGGCAGACATACCTATGCCATATGCAACATGAAAGGTTGCCTGAGCCCCTCAGCCTGAGGTAGAGTAAGGAGGGAGAGGTGGATAGGGACTTTCTTCTCAGACCAGGGAAATCAGAAGCCATCAGATGCCTTCAGTAGAGAATCCAGCACAAAGAAGATCATAAGTCGTCTCCTCTCCACTTCTCTATAGTCATCATGGACATAATTGCTAGCCTACCTTTCCTTGGTACTCTGGTTAGTAGAGTGAAGTTGAGATAATATAGGTGAAAAAACTGAGCAGAAAGGGAGTGAGGATACGGGGCCTCTACAGTTTGCCTCATGGGTTTCCCACTCTAAATAGATGAGGTACACAACATTCTGGCAGTGTCACACTAGGGCCAGAGTTGGTAGCTCACAGATGTACGACAGAGGATGGAAGGAGTATGCCTCTCAGGCAGGCAAGTTTAGCCTGGTCGACAGAGGATGTGGCTTAAAAGTTACTGCCTACAAGACCAGTGCATGCAAGTGAGTCCCTGCTGCTGCTTGGGTCAGAGGAGAAGAGGCAGAAGGCTGATGAAAACTCACCAACTGGTGGTCAGTCTGAGAAGCAGTCAAGATAGAGAACTGCAAAATTAACAGCACAAGTTTTTCAGGAGTCTCAGTGCCCAATGTGAGGTCTACCAGGGATGCCCAGCCCCTATGGTCTGAGCCCCAGGAGCCTGGTCTGGATGTGGATGCCCTCTGCTTATTCATAGAGACCTGGGAAGCTGAGCCAGGAACCTGGATAGTGACCAGAAACACACCCAGACATCTGAGAAATGCTTCCCTTATATCCAAGAGATCCCTGTGTGTAGAACACATGAATCTATTGGAATATCACACACAGTGAGCAAAGTCTTCTTACACTTACTAAACTCTCTCCGTAGATTTACTAAATTTTTCATCAGTTATTTAATGGAGGGAAACCAGGTCCCAGACTCGATTTAAAAAAAAAAAAACTCTTTAGGTGAGCGTGTATGCATGTGTAAATTGTAGTATACAGTGGTATGATTGGATAGTCAAAGGAATATCTAAGCCAAGTGTACCTAAGGAGTAAATTTGGAGTCAGAGGAAGTTGGTCATTGTAGGAAAGTAACTGTTGCAAGAAAGATTTCTTGGAATGTAATTATCTAATGTGAGGCATTTATGCCTCTTTTCCTCCATGTTTCTAGTTTCTGCCTTGGGTTTGGCATTTATTTATCCTGCTTCAAGTATAAGACTAATGGTTTATTCGAGGGCCCACAACTTCTGCTTCTGCCCTGGCTTCACACAGATCATTTTCTCTTCTCAAGTCATTGTATTTTCACTGGTAGTGAAAGAAGGTAATATCTTCATCTTCAAATAAATTAGGGGGAGGGGTTCAAATTATGAGGGAAAAGAAAAATTGGTGGTTCTGCTATGGGGAAGAGTTGCTGAAAATTAAAGGACACCTGCTGAGCTGAAGAGAGCTTTGGGGTTTGGTAATTTGGGGTGTGAGGTGGGTCTTCAAGAATGCCATGGGCTTCAAGACTACTGTGTCTCTCCCTTAGTATTTTCCTCCTCAGTTTGAGAGGAATTCCTGGTAAAGGACTGAAAGAAATGTCCACTCCATCATGTCTCTGCTGACACCTAGCTTCTCTTCTCCAGTTATAAGTCTGTTTTCCTATTGGGGTAACACAAGAAGGAGGAAGAATAGCTCAGGTCTTCCCTTCACATCTCTCCTACAAGGATTGTGAAATGTCATATGCCTCTTCCCATAGACTTAGATAGACCTAAAATTGTCAACATGTGTCCAGATAGTTGCAAAAAAATATGATTTCCAACATATTCTCCATATTAACACTTTACAGTAAAACTGTTAGTCACTCATATGTTCAATTCAATCTAAATATCATAATGTTTTGACACCCATTATCATTAATTTTAAAAATATATAAACAACCTCTTAATGGTTGGAAATTTTACATTGCTCTTTTTTTTCCCCCTTTGAATCCATATTTTTATTCTCCCCCTCCCTGCAGAATTTTTCTTTTTTTTTTTTCTTTTTTTTTTTTGAGTTCTCAACCCTGGTTGCATCCTAATATAATTTTTTTTTTTGTTCTTGGAAATCTTTTATTGAGCCACCTATTATGCTTCTTTGCAACAAAATATGTTCTTACACTGCATTTTTAATTTCTTGTTCCAAGTGTTTAAAAAGTTATATGGGCTGGGTGCAGTGGCCCACACCTGTAATCCCAGCACTTTGTGAGGCGGAAGCAGGAGGATTACTTGAGCCCAGGAGTTCAAGACCAGCCTAGGCAACATAGGGAAACCTCATCTCTACAAAAAAAAAAAAAAAAAAATGCTGGACATGGTGGCTCCTGCCTGTAGTGTCAGCTACTTGGGAGGCTGAGGTAGGAGGATCACTTGAGCCCAGGAGGTTGAGGCTGCAGTGAGCCATGATCATGCCACTGCATGCACTCTAGCCTGGATGACAGAGTGAGATGCTGTCTCAAAAAAAAAGGTGTATGGATTAAGATAGGATTACCAACTGTTAGAGATCAAAATAATGTCAATACAGATTGGATATGCTTTATTTGAAATGCTTGGGACCAAAAGTGTTTTGGATTTCAGATTATATTGGATTTTAAAATATTTGTATGTATATAATGAGATACCTTGGGGCCGGGACCCAAGTCTAAACATGAAATTCACTTATGTTTCTTATATACATTATGCACATAGCCTGAAGGTAATTTTATACAATATTAAAATAATTTTGTATGTGAAACAAAGTCGTGTTAAGTACAGTACTTACATGTGGCATCATATTGGTGCTCAAAAAGTTTCAGATTTTGGAGCATTTCAGGTTTTCTGATGAGGGATGCTCAATCTGTAATACACATTTTGGTAAATAAAAGTATAAGTTTGTAAAGGTAAAATTTAACTGGAAATGCATCTCTTAATGAGATAGATAGGGACTTTATTTTCCCAATTTCATGTTGACAAATGTTACTTATTGTTAATGAATCTGGGCTGTATATTATTTCAATTTAAAAAAATTTAACATGAAAGAACTAAGGAATCTTGATCATATAAATGAATGAGAAAATAAAGACTTGTTGAGGCAACTTGACTCCATTTTAAAAATTTCTTCTTAGTCATATGCAAGACTCACGTAATGGGCTATTATTAAATAATATTTTTAATAATCTGTCGGCTGACAACCTTATACCTATAAGGTTCTTCTTCAATTTTGTTGAAAGCAAAGAATTAGAAACCACTTGACTTGCAAAACTATTTTTATACATACACTTTCAGTTTTTAGAACCATACCAAAGACTTCACAAAGTCTTATAAATAACTAATAATTATACCTGCTGCTCTTTCACTTAGAGATACCTTGTTCATGAATCTCAAATTGGATAAAACTAGGGTGAAAGAAAAACAACCCCACACACACAAAATTGGAGATAAAAAATCAATAGATTCTTAATAAATATGTCTTCATTTTTTATGTCATCTGGAAGTGCCTTTTAAAACTATGACAGAGATAGTGCTGTATAGTTTACAGTACGTGTGTATGTGTTTAATTTCATTATTGTACAAAATGGTTAATTTTATAATCATGCATTTGATAGATGTAGAACAGTGTGTCAACCTCCAAGCAGGAGAAATTAATCCAAAATAAATGAAACTGGATTTCTAAAGTTTAGAACATCACATCCAAGATTGCATTTGGGAACATTTTGTTTTGTATCCATACACAAATGAATTTCTGTTTTTAAGAACATAATTTAATCTACTTAATGGAAATCAACAGCAAAATGAAGAGAAGGTATTGGATAATTAATAAATATAGGTTTACAGAAATTCTATTACTGACTGCAATTATGTGCATTAATTACAGCAGAATCCACAAAATATTTCCATCAAATTAAATCTTACTCTAGGAGGTATATGATAAAAATAAATAAATGAACAGAGAAATAACAACATACTGTAAACTGTTACCCAAGTAGAAAAATACATTTACGTGATCCAGAAATCTTTGGTAAAAATTAATGAAAATATTTCCCCTATTAGTCAGAAGAAGTTCAAGAAAACATACATTAAAATACCTTCAATATGTGTGTGTTTTACTCCAAGATGTGATGTTGATCTGTGAGAAATTAATGTTGAGTGTTTTGCCTCCACTGCCTTGAAATAATGCAAAATAAGCAACTGAGCTGGGGGCAGTGGCTCATCCCTATAATCCCAGTGTTTTAGAAGCCAAGGAGGGAGGATCGCTGGAGCCTGGGTGACAGAATAAGACTCCCTCTCTCTCTCTCTCTCTCTCTCTCTCTCTCTCATATATATATAGATATATATATATATGCAACTGAAGCGCAGATGGGACACAGGTAAATGGGAGAATTCACCAAGCTCTTTGTTAGTATTTAGAGTGTTTCATAGAAAGCTAATATTTCTTCACTTTTTTTTTTTTGACAAATTTATAATATCCTAGCTCTGAGACAAAAATTGGGAACCTCAGCATGAGTTTGTCACCTGAATGAAATTAAAAAAAAAAAAAAAATCACGTTGAAGGCTGGGTGCAGTAATACATGCCCATAGTCCCAGCTACTCTGGAGGCTGAGGCAGGAGGATCACTTGAGCCCAGAAGTTCAGGAATTCGAGACTGGCTTGAGCAATATTGCAAGACTTCATTTCAAAACAAACAGGAAAAAACCCACCACCTTCAGTATTTCTTGCCAAAGCAAAGGAGCCATTCGTTCTTTACAGTGGTCAGGAAAGGAAGCATCAAGGCCATCAAATGAAAAATTTTCAGCATTTCAGCTTCTCTGCTCAGGGAAATATATGAATCTAGAATATCACAACATAAGCCAGAACTGCCCCATTTCTCATGCCACATGTCACTCTTAAGGTTACTCAACCTCGAGCATGGTTGGCATTTGGGGCTGAATGGCATTTGGGGCTTTATTGTAAGGGGCTGTCCTGGGCATTGTAGGATGTTCATGAGCTACCTCAGTCTCCACGCACTAGATGCCAGTAGCATTGACCCCTGATCCCTCTACCCAAGTTGTGACAACTAAAAACGTCTCCGGATAATGGAGGAACCTTAAATGCGTATTGCTAAGGAAAAGCCAATCTGAAAGGATTACATATCGTATGAGTCCAACTATATGGTAATCTGGAAAAGGCAAAACCATGGAGACAGTAAAAAGGTAGTGGTTACCAGTGGTCCATGGCAAGGGCTGGATGAATGGGTGGAGCACAAAGGATTTTTAAGGCAGTGAAATTATTTTGAATGATGTTGTAATGGTGGATACATGTCATACCTTTGTCAAAACCAGTAAAATATACAGCACAAAGAGTGAACCCTAGTGTAAACTATGGACTTTACTTAATAACGTATCAATATTGACTCACCAATTTTAACAAATGTACCACACTAATACAAGATGTTACTAATAGTGGAAACTGGAGGGAAGAGGGCATGAGGGGACATATGGGAACTCTGTAATTCCTGTTCAATTTTTCTGTAACTGTTAAACTGTCCAAGAAAAGTCTGTTTTTATAAATGGAGGCATGGTTTTATATGGATCAAAATACCATGGTTGCCTTTTTATTTTACACATGGTGAAATTAGAGCAGGACATATTTTAAACTCAAAATTCACAAAATTAATTTATGAAAATGTTTACCCAGATCAAGCATATTAAAGAAACTTAGATTAATATTGTTACCTTGAATTTAATTTACTGAGTAATCCTCTAAGACTCCTCTACACATTATTAATCTAGAAGGATTTTTGAAGTCCTTTAATGACAGTTATTGGTCTACAGTCAAATTGCATATCTCCATTAAACTAGAGTTGTATTTTTCTATTTTCTGATCCAGAAACTTTTTAGGAACAGGAAATGTTTATTTTAGAAAACAAGAACACTTCTTAAGCATTTGCTGTTAACAGTTATTTTCACATGTGCTTGTACTTACTTTACACTTGTCAGAACATAGTATTTACCTTTGAACCAAGGTTTTATAATAAGCAAGCACTTTTTTTATTTAAAAGGCACATTTTCCAAGTAAAAAAAATCATTAAAAATTCAGTCCTCTGAAGGCTAATTTCTTTAAATCATTTAACCTACTTGTTTAAGGTATAGATTGGAATTTTTCTCAGCACTCTCTTGAAAACAGGTGACAGTGGAACCTTGTTAGGTTCACAAATCCTAGACTTTGATTATATAGCCCAGGCTCAAATTTTTCTCGAATGTTATGGACATTCAAAGCATTAGGAGTCTTGGTTTCATTTCTTGTTTTTTTTTTCTTCTGGGTATATTTGAGACTCATCGTGGATTCAAATAAATTAATAATAATTTCACAAAACTGATAAAAATGGGAGCTCCGTTGAACATGAGAGACATTGATTAGTATTTTATAACATCCTCCAAATGAGGATCCCATCGCTAATTTAGATGCTTCTTTCAAAGGAGGCTCCTTTCCTTCGTTGTCCATAATATAGTCACACCAGTCCTGAAAAAAACATGCAAGAGACTCCAGATCTTTATATTTCATACTCTGAAGTCATACAAGCGGATCTGCATTTCCTCCAGTGGAAACTGTATAGCTGGTCATCTTTCCAGGACCCTTTTATCAAGAAACAATGCAGCTTCTACATTTGTGCTGCTTCTACACCAAAACAGCTGGAATCTATATGGTATGGTTCTGGATGCTCTTGTATACCTCACTCTTCATTTCTCACCTAACCCATGTGCTATGGTTTGAATGTTTCTACCCTGCAAAACTCATGTTGAAATGTAATTGCTATTGTAACAGTATTAATAGGTGAAATCTTTAAGAGGTGATTAGGGTGGGATTGGTGATGTTATAAAAGGGTTGAGTTCAGCCCCTTCTCACTCGCTCTCTCAGCCTTCCATCTTCCTCTGTGTGATATGCAACAAAAAAGCCCTTCCCAGATGCCAGCATCTTGATTTTGGACTTCTCAACCTACAGAACTGTAAACCAATAAATTTCTGTTCTTTGTAAATTACCTAGTCTGTGATATTCTGATATAGTAGCACAAAATGGACTATGACACCATGTGTTTGCACAGAAAGAAAAAAAATTTCATACGATAATTGCCCCTTAATCTGCAGAGAATATGTTCTAATATCCTCAGTGGATGCCTGAAACTGCAGATAGTACCAAACCATAATATACACTACGTTTTTGTTCCCCATACATACCCATGATAAAGTTTAGTTTATAAGTTAGGCAGAGTAAGAGATTAACAATAACTAATAATGAAATAGAAGCGTTATAATGATGTGCTGTGATAAAAGTTACGTGGCTGACACTTCTTTTTCTTCCTCTTTCTCTCAAAATATCTTAATATTTTTAAGCCATTGGTAACTGAAACTGCAGAAAGTGAAACTGTAGATAAACTGTTAACTCTATTTAAACAATAAAAGAAATAGTTATATTCTTGGGAAAATTGACAATTATCCAGCAGCCCCTTTGCAAAGAAAAAAAAAAAAAATGCATGTATTGGAAAAAATCTCAACCACAGGGTTCCCTAAGCTTTGCAAACACCAAACAGCATCCACCTATCCATCTTCAGAGAGCAACAGTTTTACTGTTATTTAGAAAAAGCAACCATTTCAGGTGCAGTTTTTGCACCTCAGCACTTCCCAGCTCTCTATTAATGTGGGACAACTCACTATCCCTGACTTCAGTTTTTGTGAAGCTAGATGCCTCACTAGAGTCTAAACTCAGGCTAATTGGAGATCGTAAAATTTTAGATGCTTGCTAGAGGTAGAACACAATTTTGATTGGAAACTTTCCAGCAACCAATTCTAAAAGGTGTTAATGGTGACTATTTTCTAAAACAAATCTGAAGAGTAACTAATATGATAAGACCAGAAATATATTTCTCTGGTAAGTCCCTATAAAAAGAAAGCTAGGTAATTAAATAATCTCTCAACAATATTGTTTTAGGAAACCCAGTAGAGAGTTTCACAGGCCTGTTTCTTATGGGATTGCTCAATGTAAGTAAATACTATCAAACCAAAAAGTAACTTTGTAACAGGAATTCTACAGAGCCCCGATACCTTACAGAATGATGAGTACAACAATAGAAACAAATAGAAGATAACCTAGAAAAATAAAGCGAATAACTCTTAATGGCATGAGTTAGGTTAAGAAAAGCTGCCTGGAAAAAGACATCTGAATAGAATTTTAATAGACACAGCTAGGAATTTCCCAAGCAGGTAGAAGAAGGGGGACATTCCAGGCAAAGGAAACCATGTGAATACAAAGGTAGGGAGTCATGAATCAATATGTTCGTTTTTGGTTTTGTTTTTGTTTTAAAAAAGAGCTATAATAGGCTGGGCACGGTGGCTGTAATCCCAGCACTTTGGGAGGCTGAAACAGGTGGATCACTTGAGCCCAGGAGTTCAAGACCAACCTGGGCAACATGGTAAAACACTGTCTACAAAAATAAAAAAGTTAGCCCTGTGCAGTGGCGTGCACCTGTGGTCCCGGCTACTTGGGAGGCTGAGGCGAAAGGAGCGCTGGAGGTGGGAGTTGGAGATTGCAGTGAGCAGAGATCATACCACTGCACTCCAGCCTGAGCGACAGAGACTCTGTCTAAAAAAAAAAAAAAGAAAAAAGAAAAAAAAAAGCTGTAATAAGATCTGCTTGCTAGACAATACAGTGAAATGAGGTAAGCTGAGGAGGTGGGCAGTGGCCTCTTACTCTATGTAAGATTTGACATTATAAAGTAAGTTGCCAGAGTTCTGAATGAGGGCATTAGAAATAGTAATGAACAGGAGAGCATACACTTCAGAGCTGTCTGCTGTCTGGGAGGTGGAATTTACACTAAGTACGAGTAATAGAATGAAGGGGTTGGGGGAACGGTAAGAATCTAGGGTGAGTGTAAATCTTCTGGTTCAGGGGATAAACAACAGGAAGTCATTGAAATCTATTGGCCTATCTTGCATTTTGAAATGATTTTTACTCATGTAAGATTCTGTAACATTACATGGTCATTAGAAAATACCTGTTTACTGGATTATGCAGGTATTTGAAATGTTCAAACATTTCATGCAATATCAAAAACTCAGACTGGCTGCAGTGGCTCATGCCTGTAATCCCAGCACACTGGGAGGCCAAGGCAGGAGTACTGTCTGAGCCCAGGAGTTCAAGACTAGCCTGGGCTGCATGGCAAGACCCCATCTCTACAAAAATTTTTTATATTTGCCAAGAGTGGTGGTGCACATCTGTGGTCTCAGCTACTTGGGAAGCTGAGGCAGGAGGATCACTTGCACCCATAAGGTCGAGGCTGCATTCAGTGAGCCCTGGTCATGCCACTGCAATCCAGCCTTGACAATAGAGCAAGACCCTGTCTCAAAAAAAATATCATATTCATTACTGTTGCTGCTGATATCAGAAAAAGTTCTAAGTACCCCACAGTAGCAGATACAATCTTTTCAAAATTCCAACTTCTACTTTTAAAAGTTTAAATTTTAGCACTGGCAACAAATATAACTAGTTGTTTTCCCTAAAGTAATAGTATCACTGTTTATTTTCAAGAAAATGTCTGCCAGATTCCCAAGTCTGAATAATCAATTTTCTGTCACTTTTTTTTTCCAAGTGAAAAGATGGTGTTTCCATTAAAGAAAAGAAAAAGTGGCTAATTCAGCTTGCAACTCAAACAAGTGTTTTTCCTAGAGACAACTACATTTCAGCATGCAGTAGAAGTGTTTTATGGGTACATCACATTGTGTCACAAAGAATATTTTTTAAATGTGCTTAAGGGTTGAGATTTAATAAAAAATAATTTTTACAGCTTCATCAAGGACATTAGTAAAACTGATTTTTTTTTTTTTTTACTACGAATGTGTGGTAGTGAAGAATACAATGACTAATAATAAAATTTGGTGCCATTGCCTTAATTCGTGCTAAGACACCAGTCATTTTACCCACCATTGAATAAAATCCACCATTTTTGCACCATCAGTGCAAATGTTAACACAGTTAACACAGTTGTGGAGGATAAACCACCAGATTCAAAAAAGTCATATAACACTTTTAATGTTTCAGAACCTCTGTTGCCCAGAATTCACATAAAAGAAGATCATCAATGGTCAGTTGGTGCCGATACCCGACGAATGAAAGCAAAGCAGGATGTATAGCCATCTGTAGATCAGTCCCTTTGTAAGGCTAAGGTACAAATCTTTAGATGACTTTTTTTTTTTTGAGACGGAGTCTCACTCTGTCACCCAGGCTGGAGTGCAGTGGTGAGATCTCGGCTCACTGCAAGCTCTGCCTCCAGGGTTCACGCCATTCTCCCTCAGCCTCCCGAGTAGCTGGGACTACAGGTGCCTGCCACCACACCCGGCTAATTTTTTGGATTTTTAGTGGAGATGGGGTTTCACCGTGTTAGCCAGGATGATCTCAATCTCCTGACCTCGTGATCCAACTGCCTTGGCCTCCCAAAGTGCTGGGATTACAGGCGTGAGCCACTGCGCCTGGCCTAGATGACATATTAACTCAGTCTTTATGTTTGCAGTTAAATCTTTAATTTGGCAAGTTACTGCATCATTGGAAAATGCCAGCACTATGCATTCTTGTGATTTTTCATCCAGCAGGTGTTCAGCAATGTCAACTGTTCAAGCCTCTATTAGTCTCTTTGCTTGTGTGTGCTCCTCCAGTCAATAAAATATGATGGCTTATCCTGTCAGAAGCTTTTAAAGAGTGTATTACATCTACATTTAGGTTATTTAATTCTCTTTTTTTAAATAAACTCTGAATGATTAGTCCTAAAATGATACTGCAAATTTGTTGGAACCATATTAGTGTTTGAAAATGTTTTACTGTGCAAGACACAATGTGATAAATTATTAACATCTATAAAGCTGAAGGAAATATCACTTTCAACATATTTTTGTTATGTGTAGTTGTACTCAGTTTCTTTGGAATAGATTTCTCCTTTTTATGAGGAATCAGATAACTTGCTGATATGTCAGTGTCATCCTTTTCAGCATCTCTAGACATAGGCAATCTAGACACCAGAAAATGTGTTTTTCTCATCTCCCTTTTTAAAGCCAGCCATCCACCCTATTCAGATAAAATTTTTTTAGTTAAAAAAGTTTTTGAAAAATATATTATTGCAGAACAACAAAGTAAACATAATTTTTGTTATGTTTCTGTGTAAAAGCAGAAAAAACTTTAGGATTTAAAAATGATTTCTTGGAAGATAATGAGGTTACAGAGATTATAACAGGTATAACTGAAAATAGTTGTTAGAGCACTGTAGAAAATAAACAATTTCTGAAAACTACATATTTATACCGTAAACTCACTACATTTGAAAACTCTAGAAAATACAATACACAGGCATACAATCTGTTAGGTGTCAGAGAAATAGTCATCATTATTCATCACATGCCATTGTAGTCCTTGGTGAACTCTTCTGTACACTTACGAGAGTCAGACTAAAAAAAAAGGCGAATAACATCTTAGTTTTCTGAGTATTTTTGACCTTGTTGATCCTCTAAAAGGATCCAAGGGATCTCTGCCTCCCAACATCCCCAGGAATCCTCTGATCACATTTTGAGAACTGTTGGATAAGTCAGTTAATATTGCAGGAACATAGGCTATCTCCATGGGGAAAAAATGAAATCCCCAGATCTCTACCTCACACCATCACTAAAATAAATTGTAAATGAAATAAAGGGCTAAATGTGAAAAGGTAAAGGTTTAAAGCTTTGGGGGGGAAATGTAGAATAACTTTATTATCTCAAAATAGATACCCTAACAATAGCACGTGCTGAAAGAGAAATGTGAAGAAATGGGAATTTGCATAGAATCTTGGTGGAAAGGTTAGTTTTCCCACTTATTTCGACTACTTATTTCACATATGCAGTGTTGTACAAATTTAAAGAGACCAGTATCCTACAGACAAGCAATTCTATGTTTATGTGCCCTAGAGACCTGAAGACATTCTCAAATACATAAGCGAAGAAGTATGCATAAGGATGTTCATTGCAGGTTTGCTTATAATTAGTGGAAAGTCAGGGGATGCCCATCAGTGAATAAAAAAGTAAATAAAATTGTGTTGCCTTTCTACAATATATTTTGTGCAACCATTAAAACAAACTAAATATCCATATTTCACAAGGACAAGTCTCATAACATAATAACAAATGATATGTACTAACTTTAAACTAGTAATTACATCTGGGGAGGGAAAAGAAAGGTGGACCTGAAGTCAGGTGCAAACAGCACAACTGTATTTGAGTAGTGGTTGCATGACCATTGTTCCATGTATTTTTTGTATGTTACAAATATTTACTATTAATTATAACAACATACGGTGTACTCTAACTCCTTCATGCTGCTAATTATAGAATATCTACTTTGTTGACTAAACCCTTTGGCTGTGTGTGTGTGTATATATATATAGCCTATTTCCGTTCATGGTTCTGTGGGTAAATAACTGTTGACTTTTTTCCTCTGCTTAGTATTTTAAAAAATCTATTAGTTTATCAATCTCTTACTGAGTTTTAGTTTTAATATTTGTATTAAGTATTTTAAACACACAAAGACTAGTGAACACCCATTACCCAAACACCCAGCTTTATTAAATCTTAGTATTTTGTCCTATTTGTTTCAATAGTTTTTTTATAAATCAGTGACTATAGTAAAATTGATACCTCTGAATCCTTCCATTTTCTTTTCACCACCCCCAAATATAACCACCAATGTGAAGTCAGTTTTATTTACCATTGCTATGCATGTTTTTAATATGTTTACTAAATGTTTATGAATTCTTAAGCATTATAAAGCATTATGTTATAGAGTTTTTAAGTTTTATAAAATATTATCTGATATCGTTACTTTAAGGAAACCTGCAGTAACCCCTTCGGAAAAAGAATAATCACACGTAATTTGTTACATATTAAAATAACTGCTCCTAAATAGTGATGTGGCCTTGGGCAAGCTTTTTCAAGTTTCTCTGAGCTCCAACTTTTCCTTATCTGTGTGATAAAAGAATATGAGACTATGTCTGCGCTCTCTTTCAGATTATAAGTCTGTATAAATTATTCAACCTAAATGTTCCCATTGGTTTACTTAAAGGATAGTTTTGTCCACTTATGAACAACTCTGTTTCATCAAAATTAGAATTTACTGAATGTTCATTAGTTTTAACTTTTTTAAGTGGTTTGTCACAGAATTCTTTCAATGCTGAGATTTTCAAATATATTGCAACCATCGAGAGGACATTCATGAATATTCACTATGAGCCTGATGCTATGCAAGGTGTCAGAGATACAAGAGGGAACTTGACAGGTACAGTCTGTCCCCCACAAAGCTTATGGCTGAGTTTTTAAAATATAATTCAAGCTTTTCAGGAACACAGTCAATCCATAAAGCAATAGGGAGAAACGTTTCCAATATCAAGAGGCACTGATGAATGAATGTATGAATGCCTAAATTTTATAACTATTTTATTTTTTGTAGACATAAAAAATAAGCATTCACTGTATGATCCTTAAATAAAATCATTGGCAAAGTGTAGCCTATAAATGTCTGCAAATACCTCACCAAAGGCTAGAAGACATTTTGCCAGAAGGAAGTAATGTTTACATTTCTATATTGTGTTTCTTTTTCCTCTACATAATCATTTTGTCCTATGCCTGTGTCTCCTTCTTAATAGGCTTTGACATGAACCCAAAGCAAATGTTTCCCATTATTTTATCTATTTATTGAATACATTGTTTTCTGAATGCTATTCCTTTCATTTACCAGTTGTAGTAGTCTGGGTTTGCTCTTATTTCTCTTTACTCTAAAATGGTTTCTTTGTTTTTTTTTTTTTTTTAATCTGTAACACAAAACTTAGTGCTTGGTTATATAAGGAAGGCATTGTTTTCTAAAAACACTGGTTTACAAAATGGAATGTGCACACTACAGGGAATGTGCAAATGATCCTTGAGGATACAGGAAGGAAGTGTTAAAGTTTCTATTTATTTTGGTAACTTACAAACTTTCTATTTGTTACAGTGTGAGTTTTGGTGTGTATAGTCAAGCCATATGCTAGTACATGGGATAATGTGTAAATAAACATGTAAGTGTCGATAAGTACTCAACTATTTTTTACTGAGAGGGCTTTAGGCTTTTTTTTTTTTTAAGTTTAAATACCACAGTTCAAATGTGTGTGTTGGTCTTATCTATGTAACTGTTGTGTGTGCTCTTCCAGGGAGTGATGGTGTCTCATGTCTCTTGCTCTGTCCAAAGGACCTTGTGTGTATAAATGCTAATAAATATTTATTGGACTCCATTAATAAATGATTCCATTCTTCAGACCATCAAGCTAAGGACTACCCTTTGAACATACTTTGGAAACATTTTCATTAAAGCTAAGAATGTCTCAGAAATTTTTAATTAAATAGTAAAATTGGCCGGGCGCAGTGGCTCACGCCTGTAATCCTAGCACTCTGGGAGGCTGAGGCTGGCAGATCACAATGTCAGGAGTTTGAGACCAGCCTAGCCAATAGGTGAAACCCCGTTTCTACTAAAAATACAAAAATTAGCTGGGTGTAGTGGCAGGCGCCTGTAGTCCCAGCTACTCAGGAGACTGAGGCAGGAGAATCGCTTGAACCCAGGAGACAGAGGTTGCAGTAAGCCGAAGTTGTGCCACTGCACTCCAGCCTGGGCAACAGAGTGAGACTGTGTCTCAAAAAAAATAAATAAATAAAATTAAAAGTGAACACAAAGATATTTTTCTTCGTACCAGTAGAAGGAAGATGTAATGAAAAATAAACTGCAATAGTAAATTTAGAAGTAATACTGAAAGAGCAACTGGGAAGTCTTAGATGAAGTTGTCACCAGCTTCTTCAAAGCAATGAAATATCCAGTTGTCTCATTTAATTCTTGTTTGGTATAATTTTTCATTGATAAGAATAATTCATAATTAACCAGCTTACATATGCTTCTTAAATTTTAGTGTACATGAGAATTACTAAGAAGTAGACTTAAATGCAGATTCTCAGGCTCCAGCCCAGGGATCCTAATTCAGCAGCTCTAGAGGGGATTCAGAAATCTGCATTTTCATGAAGTACCCTGGACGATTCTAATGCATGTTGTCTGTAACACAACTTTGAAATAAATGTCCTATATAAGCATATTCTATCTTGCCAGCAGCCATGAGAATTTAATTAAAGAGACAAATCTAAGAACCCAACTACTAGTCTATTACTCCAACCTTTCCTTATTGCCAACTGTGATCAGAAGTATGAAAAAACAGCCCATGTTCTTCCTTAGAGGAAGACCATATCCCAGCTGTGAAATGGTCCAGACATCTTGGAACTGATTATGGATTGTGACCCTGATACCCCCAACCCTCACTGGTCTTCATATACCAGCTGAGCATTTCATAATATTTATTTGATAAACCTTTCCTTGGTCCTGAGCCTCCTTGCTTCCTGACCTACTCCATGTAGCCTGGCTACTCTTCTTTCCATGAGGTGGACTGTCTTCTGGCCCTCTCATCATCTCCAACAGATGTGAACATGAGGGACCTTGGAGCAGGGGTAGATGCCCCAGTGCAAAAATAGTGGAAACTCACCTCTTCTAAGACCTTTTATAAATCGTTCTCTAAACACCTCTCAAACATACCCTTCCCTTGTATTTCCTCTTTCAGTGGATTAAACCACTGTCCACTCAACTGTCTGAGTGAGAAGATTGGATTCAGTTAGTTTTCAGGTCCTACCAAGTCTATTTCAAAGTGTCATTTCAATGATTTTGTTTCCTTTGCTTCTAAATAGTGGCATACATGGATATCAAGTACTATAGTGGGTTCAAAATTGGAGAAATGGATTTTGAAGTCATCTTTTTGCAGGTACAAGAGAAGCCATATTGAGTCAGTCAGAGAAGAGAAGATAGAGGAAAAGTAGAATCAAATCTTTAGAATATTCAAAGCATTACACAAATGTAATGTTTTATTATTAACTGTGACTTCATTTTGGTTCCAGTTCTGTCCAGAGAAATTTGAATGCTGGAGTTTTGGGAATTTTAAGGCTTTGAGCAAAGAACATTTTATGATCCTCTACTTAACTACTTGTTTATTTACAATAGAATTTCAGCAATGAAGAGAAAGTTATTTTTGTAGGAAAAAAAAAACCTGCAATGCTTACTTCATACAAATTAGCTGTGTCTTGGGGTTCAGATTAACATACACACTCAAAAGATTTAGTGGGCTGTTATATGGCACCTTATTTACTTAGCTTCGTAGAATATTGGATATGGAAACATAGCTTGTCAATCTGACGCATTAGACATCTTCATCAGAAGTCTTTACATATTCTAGGTGCTGATTCTCAACCCTCTCATCTCATGGGAATATACATGGTCATAGCAGACAAGACCACAGGAGTAGGGGAGAGGCGGCAGGGGAGCCATTCTAGGATGGAAGAATCTCTCACATGACAGGAACCACATCTTATACCAACCCCATGAGTGAGTATTCCAAGATAACAGGCATATTCAGATTCAAGAAGCACCATAACAAAATCCAGGACCTACATTTCCCAGCAGGGTTTCATACAGGTCTGGTCATATAGGTCCACCAAGTCTAAATGCCTGCCCGCAGTCTGCCCAGCATAGATGTAGTTCACCAACCAGGGGTCATTTCCACAGTTAAAAATAAATTAAATAAATAAATAAATGTGATTTGTTAATATAGCTGACATTTCACATTTATCTAAACAGTACATTTCAAAGAAACAGTAAGTATAAGATAAACTTGAGTTCATCTTCCCATGGGAAAAAAAGAGCTTAAAAACGTTGTTAACCCTTTGACCTACCAACAAACATTGCTTACTCCCACTCAAGAGCTCATTCTAGTTAGGACACAACCTGATGTTGGCCCTTCCTGGTAGCAACTACTGAGCATTGCAAGAAGAAATTGGGATGGGTGCCTATAAAGAGAAAAACCCTCTTTTTAACCTTCAAATCTAAAGAAAATCAATTTGACAAGCATTTGCTGCAAACCTAGTGCCAAACACTGCCACACAGGAAGATGCATCTGCCATCTGTCAAGACAGACTGAGGGAGGAATGGGAGTGGAGAACAATTAGAAAATAGGAAAAAATGAGACCAGCTAGGGACAGCTGCAGCAACGCACCCTGAGGATACTAAACGCCCTCAGTATTTAGCTAGGATGGCCTAAAAGAGCTAATCTGAAAGAATTCATAAGTTATATGGATGCTTCTATTATAAATTAGAGGAAAGGCAGATTTATACATCATAAAGACTATAAGGTAAATATTATCTAGCAGTATGAACATAGCTTCATGACACAGCCTCCTAAAAATCTGTGGATACCTTCCTGAAAAGAACCCCTGAAGGCATTCCTCCTGGATTCTGTGAAGTAAAATAGCCCTCAAGGTGTACCCAGCAAGGGCTCAATAGGTACACAATAAATGCTCAACACACATCTACCTCCCTCCCTCCCACTATCCAAGCTTCACGCCTATCTCGTGAATCTCCAAGTTCCTTTCTCTCCTGTCCCTGGAGCATAGGCGAATCAGAATCCCTGCTTGCCACCCCATTGGGCACCTTGAAGAGAGACCCTTGGAATGGCTATGACAGCACATCAGTCCTGGCTATGAGGGTAAGACCCTGGGCATCAGAAAGCCTCAGGCCATGAGTTATTGAATATCACTTGTCACTTTGCCCTTTGAGGACCAGAAATAAAGCTTCCAGTTCCTGTGAAATGGCAAATAGGTGGGTTCAGGCTTCCAGCTCCCTCACGCAAAATTAATTTTTGTAAAGGTGGAGAAGCAAAAGGAAGTAAGGATCTGGGGAGTTGGCAACACCAGAAATAAGTATAAGGTGTTTTTATATTTGCCAGGAGAGACAGAACTACTGTCTTGAACTGGTGTGTGTAGGGAATGGGCAGAGCTGCATCCTGGGAGATAAGCCACACTGGGAGAACAGGCTGCATTGCAAGACTTTTTAATTTCTGCACTATGTCCTTCCCAATTGCCTTGGGACAATTGTTGCCTCCCCTTCATACATAAACAGGCTGCAACAGGCTAGGCTGCTTGTATCTTCGAGGTAATCGGTAGGGAACTGATGAAACCAGGTGTGAGCTTTTGGGTATTCTCTTCTCCACTACTGACGACCACTGCGCCAACTCCCAGAGCTGGTGAATTCCAATGTGGAGCACCTGCCTACTCCCAGTTGTGCTTTTCCTAGGAGTTGCCTGATAGAGTAGTGGCAGATGGTGAGATTCATAGTGTTTCTGGGCTCTCCATCTGGAGGGACACAGACCAGTACTTGACTTTATCTCTTCCCCATTACATATTACCCCACAGACTAGCAGGTGCCCTTATGGAGACATGAGCTCACAGATCAACATAATTATATGGCTAAGGAACAAAAGTATTGCGAAACATAGACAACAAATTAACACCATATGCTCTCTAATGCAGAATTATGAAAAAGATGAATCAAGAACTTAAAACAAAATGGCAAGTGTACTTAAGATAGTAGAAGATACCAGCGACATAAAGCAAAACCAATAACTCACAAAAATAAAGACAGAATATTAGATGTTAAAACTATAACAGTAGAAGTTGTAAGTTCTATAGGTTAGACAAGTACCAGGATGGATATAGCTGAGGAATAATTCACGAGGTAAAAGATAAGATGAAAAATAATCCCAGAAGACGGTAGGAAAGAATAAAGACATCAAAAATATAAAAGAAGTTCAGCAAAATGTAGGCTAGAAATAGAAGTATCAACATCTGAATCATAAGAGAACTCACAGTGAAAGAAAAAAATATATGCTTGAGAAAATAATGACTAATAAATTTACAATTTTTTTTTTTTGGGGGGGGGCCGAGTTTCTCTCTGTTGTCCAGGCTGGAGTGCAGTGAGGAGCTCTCAGCTCACTGCAAGCTCCGCCTCCTGGGTTCACATCATTCTCCTGCATCAGTCTCCCGAGTAGCTGGGACTATAGGCGCCCTCCCCCAGGCCCGGCTAATTTTTTGTATTTTTAGTAGAGATGGGATTTCACCGTGTTAGCCAGGATGGTCTCGATCTCCTGACCTCGTGATTCGCCAGTCTCGGCCTCCCAAAGTGCTAGGATTACAGGCGTGAGCCACCGCGCCCGGCCACAAATTTTTTTAAAATCATGAAAGACCTCAGAGTAAAGGCTTCAAAGGATACTTAACAGGAGCTTCAGAAAAATCCACAACTCTGCTCGTTATATTGAGACGAATAAATATTTTTAAAACTTAGAAAGAAGAGTTTATCAACTGGGCACAGTGGTTCACGCCTATAATCCCAGCACTTTGGGACTTTGGGAGGCCAAGGCGGGTGGGTCACTTGAGGACAGGAGTTTGAGACCAGCCTGGCCAACATGGTGAAACCCTGTCTCTACGAAAAATACAAAAATTAGCCCAGCCTGCTGGCATGCCCCTGTAGTACCAGCTACTCGGGGGGCTGAGGCAAACCGGAGAGGTGGAGGTTCCAGTGGGTGACAGAGTAATACGCTACCAGATTAAAAAAAAAAAAAAAAAGAACAGTTTACAAAGGAGTAAGATCAGATTGATGTCAGACTTTTCAACAGCAATGAATGCAAGAATAAAATAAAATAGTATTTTTATAGTAGTGAAGGAAAATAAACTGGGGTTTAGAACTTTATATGTATCAAAATTGCTATTCAAGTGAGATGGCATAACAAATTTATTATCATGCATACAAAGTCTTAGAATCCAAAAGCTCATATTCAAAACACTCTTGGACTTGGTAAAAAAGAACAAACAAACAAACAAAAACACTTTTAGAGGAAGTACACAAAAAGAGAAGTAAATCAAGCAAGTTACAACAAATACAAGGGTGATTTGTCAACAAATCCAGGACCATATTTTTAAAAGAGAGTAAATGAATGTGTGTGTGTGTGTGTGTGTGTGTAACTCCAAAATTAAAGTCCACATAAAGGTAATATCTACTTGGTAGGAGAATTGACATTAGGGTGAGGGAAGTAGAAAATCAAAAGGATAGAAGAGTATGCTAAAGAACTTAGAGGGCAAGATATACATATTAAGGTAGTTAAGACGCTTTAAAAGGTAAATGCTCACTGTTTGTATTAAATTAAAGGCAACCACCATAACAGAATCAGTATGTATAACTTTTAATACGGCAGAAAAAAAAAATCAGTCTATCAAATGGAAGGCAAGAAAAGGGAAGAAACATTGTACAGTAAAAAGAGAATGTGAAATGAGTTGCAAAAGTAAATCTTTACTTCAGCAGTTACCAATAAAAAAAGCAAAGGCTCTAATCATGGAGGAAAAAGGGAACCAAATCAAGTGTGATTTATAACAAATACTCTTTTTTAACGTTTAAGTTCAGGGGTAAATGTGCAGGCTTGTTACATGGGTAAACTTGTGTCAGGGAGGTTTGTTGTACAGATTATTTCATCACCCAGGTATTAAGCCTAGTATGCATTAGTTATTTTTCCTGATCCTCTGCCTCCTCCCACCTCCACCCTCCAATAGGCCCGTGTGTGCAGTTGCCCTGTGTGTCCATGTGTTTTCACAATTTACCTCCCACTTATAAGTCAAAACATTTGGCATTTGGTTTTCTCTTTCTGCATTAGTTTGCTAAGGATAATGGCCTCCAGTTCCATCCATGTCCCTGCAGAGGACATTATCTCATTCTTATTTATAGCTGCATAGTATTCCATGGTGTATATGTACCACATTTTCTTTATCCAGTCTATCATTAGTGGGCATTTAGGTTGATCCCAAGTCTTTGATATTGTGAATAGTGCTACAGTGAACATATGTGTGCATTTGTCTTTATAATAGAATGGTTTTTATTCATTTGTGTATGTTCCCAGTAATGGGATTGCTGGGTCAAATGGTATTTCTGTCTTTAGGTCTTTGAGGAATTGCCACACTGTCTTCCACAGTGGTTGAACTAATTTACTCTCCCTCCAATAGTGTAAAAACGTTCATTTTTCTCCATAACCTAGCCAGCATCTGTTATTTTTTGACTTTGTAATAGTACCCATTCTGACTGATGTGAGATGGTATCTCATTGTGGTTTTGACTTTCATGTCTCTGATGATCAGTGATGTTGAGGTTTTTTTTCATATACTTGTTGGCTGCATGTATGTCTTCTTTTGAAAAATGTCTGTTCATGTCCTTTGCCCACTTTTTAATGGGATTGTTTTTTTTTTCCTTGTAAATTTGTTTAAGGTTCTTATAGATGCTAGATATTATACTTTGTTGGATGCATAGTTTGCAAAATTTTCTCCCATTCTGTAGGTTGTCTGTTTACTCTGTTGATAGTTTCCTTTTTGGTGCAGAAGCTCTTTAGTTTAACTAGATCACATTGGTCAGTTTTGCTTTTGTTGCAATTGCTTTTGGCATCTTTGTCATGAAATCTTTGCCGATATGTCCTGAATGATATTGCCTAGGTTGTCTTCCAGGATTTTTACAATTTTGGGTTTTACATTTAAGTCTTTAATCTATCTTGAGTTAATTTTTGTATATGGTGTAAGGAAGGGATGAAGTTTCAGTCTTCTGCATATGGCTACTCATTTTTCCCAGCACCATTTATTGAATAGAAAATACTTTCCCCGTTGCTTGTTTTTGTCAGGTTTGTTGAAGATCAGACAGTTGTAGGTGTAGTTTTATTTCTGGGTTCTTTATTCTGTTCCATTGGTCTATGTGTCTGTTCTTGTACCACTACCATGTTGTTTTGGTTACTATAGCCCTGTATAGTTTGAAGTTGGGTAGTGTGATACCGCTAACATTCTTTTTGCTTCAGATTGCCTTGGCTATTCGGGCTGTTTTTTGGTTTCATATGCATTTTTAAATAGTTTTTCTAGCTCTGGCCGGGTACGGTGCCTCACCCCTGTAATCTCACCACCTTGGGAGGCCGAGGTTGGGGGGATCACTTGAGGCCAGGAGTTTGAGACCAGCCTGGCCAACATGGCGAAACCCTGTCTCTACTAAAAATACAAAATTAGCTGGGCATGGTGGTGCATACCTGTAATCCCAGCTACTTGGGGGGCTGAGGCAGGAGAATCGCTTGAACTCGGGAGGCGGAGGTTGTGGTGAGCCGGGATCACGCCACTGCACACCAGCCTGGGCAACAAGAGCGAAACTCCATCTCAAAAATAATAATAATAGTAATAGTTTTTCTAGCTCTATGAAGTGTCTCAATGGTAGTTTAATGAGAATAGTATTGAATCTATTAATTGCTTTGGACAGTATGGCCATTTTAATGATATTGATTCCTCTTATCCATGAGCATGAGATGCTCTTCCATTTGTTTGTGTCATCTCTGATTTCTTTGAGCAGTGGTTTGTAGTTCTGCTTGTAGATATCTTTCACCTCCCTGGTTAGCTATATTCCTAGGTATTTTATTCTTTTTGTGACGATTGTGAACGGGAGTTCATTCCTGATTTGGCTTTCAGCTTGACTGTTGTGTGGTGTACAGGAATACTAGTAATTTTTGCACATTCATTTTGTATTCTGATATTTTGCTGAAGTTTTTTATCAGCTTAAGAAGATTTTGGGCTAAGATGACGGTGTTTTCTAGATATAGGATCATGTCATCTACAAACAGGGATAGTTTATCTTTCTCTCTTCCTATTTGGATGCGCTTTATTTCTTTTTCTTGCCCAATTACCCCAGCCAGGACTTCCAATACTATGTTGGGTAGGAGTGGTGAGAGAGGGCATCCTTGTCTTGTGCTTGTTTTTAAGGGAAATGCTTCCAGCTTTTGCTCATTCAATATGATGTTGGCTGTGGGTTTGTCATATATGGCTCTTATTAATTTTGAGGTATAGTCCTTCAATACCTAGTTTATTGAAAGTGTTTAATATGAATGCATACAGCAAATCCTCTTAAAGCAGAAAGATATGTAAAGATTGAAATTTAAAAACAGGGAAAAAAGATTTACCTGG
>NW_012109441.1:209230-211713 GCF_000951045.1 Mandrillus leucophaeus | reverse complement strand
AAAAAGAAAAAGAAAAAAAGCAGAGTTCTTGAAGGGCAAAACAATAAAAAATTATGTAAGTTCAAGCTAATTAATAAAACCTGAATAAATAAGAAACTGATAGACTCTCTCACATTAAAAATTACCAAAGAGATATGAAAACTTACTGAAATGCTTGATTCTGGATTGCAGGACAAGAGCGTGGGAGTGGCTGGAGTTATAAGGTTCTTTTTTTGGGAAAACTGGTAAAATTTGAATATGTACTGTGGATTAGCTAATATTATATCCCAGTTAAATTTTCTTAATATGACTGTTTTTCTGTGTTTATGTAAGAGAACGTCCTTGTTCTTAGGAAATACATTGAAATACTTAGCAGGAAAGGGGCATGTGTGTGTGTAACTTCAGACTTCGTAACCATTTTAAAGTAAACCATTTTTTCTCTCTAATGTTCTTTCATAACCATTTTAGAATAAGTCCCTAAAATGGACTTAGGAATATTAATTTTTTTAAGGAAAAAAACAGAGTGGGAAACAGAGACAGAAAAAGAAAGCAAATATGCAAAATGTTGCAAATCATTGAATTTGGACAAGTGTACGTAAGAATTCTTTGTACTACTCTTATAAAATTACTTCAAAATAAAAAATTTTTAAATGTCACAATAACCTGTGAGTTAAAAGAAAAATACGAAGAATACATACAATTAAATAAAAATTACAACACTGCATATCAAAATGTGTTAGATATGATTAAAGCAGAAACTTAGAGGGAAATTTTTTACCTTTAAATACACTTACTAAGAAACACAAAAAAAGACCAAAATCAATGAGCTGAGTGTTCAACTCAAACGCTAGGTAAAGAGGAACAGAATACACCCAAAGGAGGAAGGAAATAGTAAAGATAAGGAGCTCAATGAAATAGAGAACTAAAAACAATAAAATAGATGAACAAAAACAAAAGCTGGCCTTTGAAAATATATTTCTATTCATTATTCCAGGAAACAGAATGAAGAACAAAATCTGCCTAGGTTGTTGTTTAGAGAAATTTTTATTACAAAAACAAACAAAGAAATACAAGAAAGGCAAGTTTTACGTCCATGCTTTATAAAAGTAAATACAACACCCTCAGTAAATATTAACTAAATAACACCAACAGTAAATGTGTAACTATAGGATGAACAAATAGGGTTTATCCCAGGAATGCAAAGATGTTTCACATTTTAAAAATCTCTCAATATAATTCACTATATTAGGAGATTAAGAAGAAAAATACAATGAAATAAGTCAATTCTGTTAAACTATTTTTTAAATGCAAAAATCCATTTATGTTTCAAAAATAAACTTTTAGAAAACCAGGAATAAGAGGAAACCTACTAATTGAGTAAAGGTTGACAGCAAAGACTTCTGGAAAAATTGAGTAGACATACTTTTTCCTATCTGTCTCAGTAAGTACAACTATAAACTCTGGACATTATATATACAACAAACGTAAGAAGACTCTAAAAGGTGGAGATGAGAAGGCAGAACAACTAGAATCTCAGGATCTGAGGAATGACATACTGGTGAGTTCCCTGAGCTTTCTTTTTACCACATATATGCCAGGCGTGGAGCTGAAGAAACTGACAATTTGGAAAGACCAACTGGCACAAACAAACAAACAAAAAGCCCCAACGACACTAACAACAAAAGTCCTGATATCACTAGCCAAAAGACCAAGACAGAGGCAGCCTGTCGACCCTAGAAGGTAACTGCTCAGTTCTAGGCAAATACCATAGCAGTAACTGTGACTCTACTGCTGCTCACACCAGAAAGACCAAGTGGGAAACCTAAGCGTTCACCCTCTTGAAGCTGTAACAAGGTGCTCCAACATCACTCTGCAGTGGTGTCCAAGACCACCAATTAGGAAGCTAAGAATTTCATTGCTGCAAGCCAGTAATGAGGCCCCCTCTCTAAGATGTCAGTGGAGGTGGGGGCGGGGGAGAACACCTGCCCAGAAATAACGAAAATGGCTAAAAGAAGTTATCTAAACAGAATGGAAATGATAAAATAGGAACGTTGGAACATCAAGGAAGAAGAAAGAACAAGGTAAGCAAATAGATGGGTAAATACAATAAAATTTTTCTTCTCCTCTTAAGTTTTCTAAAGTATGTTTGATGGTTGAAGCAAAAATTATAACACTGATGTGGTTCTAAATGTATGTAGAGGAAACATTTAAGACAATTATATTTTCAGTGAGGAAGAAAAAGGGATGGGACATAAATTAGGAAGGTAAGATTTTTATTATTTACTCAAAATGGTAAATGATGACTCCAGCACACTGTGACAGGTTATATGTATATGTAATACTTAAAGCAACCACTTAAAAGTTATGCATCAATACACTCAAAAACACTATAAATAAAAGTGGCCTTATAAAAAATGCCCAAATAGGCCACAGAAAGTCAGAAAAAAAGTAAACAGAGATGAAAACTGGAAAGAACAAACAAAATAAATAAAAAAGAATTAAGC
>NW_012109441.1:204363-209180 GCF_000951045.1 Mandrillus leucophaeus | reverse complement strand
ACCAACTGGCACAAACAAACAAACAAAAAGCCCCAACGACACTAACAACAAAAGTCCTGATATCACTAGCCAAAAGACCAAGACAGAGGCAGCCTGTCGACCCTAGAAGGTAACTGCTCAGTTCTAGGCAAATACCATAGCAGTAACTGTGACTCTACTGCTGCTCACACCAGAAAGACCAAGTGGGAAACCTAAGCGTTCACCCTCTTGAAGCTGTAACAAGGTGCTCCAACATCACTCTGCAGTGGTGTCCAAGACCACCAATTAGGAAGCTAAGAATTTCATTGCTGCAAGCCAGTAATGAGGCCCCCTCTCTAAGATGTCAGTGGAGGTGGGGGCGGGGGAGAACACCTGCCCAGAAATAACGAAAATGGCTAAAAGAAGTTATCTAAACAGAATGGAAATGATAAAATAGGAACGCTGGAACATCAAGGAAGAAGAAAGAACAAGGTAAGCAAATAGATGGGTAAATACAATAAAATTTTTCTTCTCCTCTTAAGTTTTCTAAAGTATGTTTGATGGTTGAAGCAAAAATTATAACACTGATGTGGTTCTAAATGTATGTAGAGGAAACATTTAAGACAATTATATTTTCAGTGAGGAAGAAAAAGGGATGGGACATAAATTAGGAAGGTAAGATTTTTATTATTTACTCAAAATGGTAAATGATGACTCCAGCACACTGTGACAGGTTATATGTATATGTAATACTTAAAGCAACCACTTAAAAGTTATGCATCAATACACTCAAAAACACTATAAATAAAAGTGGCCTTATAAAAAATGCCCAAATAGGCCACAGAAAGTCAGAAAAAAAGTAAACAGAGATGAAAACTGGAAAGAACAAACAAAATAAATAAAAAAGAATTAAGCTCTTCATGTTACTACAGGCTGGACTGTGTCCCACAGAATCCTACATTGAAGCCCTAACCACCAATGGGACTATATTTGGAGATAGGGCCTTTTTCAGAAATAATTCAGGTTAAATGAATTCATAAGGGTAGGGCCGTGATTCAATAGGATGAATTCAATAGGAAGAGAAACCAGGGTATGCTCTCTCGCTCTTTCTCCCTCCCAGCCTTCCTCTCTCTCTCTTTCTCTCTCACTCTGCCCCCAGAAGATGGCAACTCTCTATAAGCCAGGAAGAGCCCTTACCAGAAGCTGACCATGTTGGCACCTTGATCTCAGGCTTCCAACGTCCAAAACTGTGAGATAATATATTTCTGTTATTTAAGCCACCTAATTTTATTTTGCTATGGCACACCAAGCTAATACATATATCAATAATTCCATTATTCTTAATACAAAGAAATGATAAATCCTTGAGGTGATAGATGCCCCAATTACTCTGATTTGCTCATTGCACATTGTATGCCTGTAACTAACATCACATGTACCTCACTATATACAACGATTATGTACCCATAATAATTAAACATAAAAATTTAGAAAAAATTACACTAAATACAAATGGTCTAAATACGTCAATGAAGAAACCCAGTTCAGGTCAGGCATGGTGGCTTACACCTGTAAACCCAGCACTCTACAAAAGAAAAAAAAAGAAACCCAGTTAAATATAACAGTATAGGCCAGGCTCAGTGGCTCTCAGCACTTTAGGAGGCTAAGCCAAGTGGATAATTTGAGGTAGGTCAGGAGTTCAAGACCAGCCTAGCCTCCATGGTGAAACCCCGTCTCTACTAAAAATACAAAAATTAGCCAGGCATGGTAGTGTGCACCTGTGGTCCCAGCTACTTGGGAGGCTGAGGCAGGAGAATCACTTGAACCTAGAAGACAGAGGTTGCCATGAGCAGAGATTGTGCCACTGAACTCCAGCCTAGGTAACAGGGTGAGACTTCGTCTCAAAACAAACAAACAAACAAACAAAAACACAACAACAAAACCACACAAATATGAGCAGGTTAAAAGTAAAAGGAGGGAAAAAGATACAACATGTTTTCCTTAATTAGAGGAATACAGGAGTGAGTGTACTATTCTCAGATAAGGTAAACTTCAGAGCCAAAAAAAAAAAAAAAATTACCAGAGAAAGATAGGGACATTTTATAATAATAAAAGGATCAGTCTACCAAGAAGATATTGCAATCACAAATGTTTATGCCCAAAACACCAGAGCTGCAAAATATGTGAAGCAAAAACTGACAGAACTGAAAGAAAAAATAGAAAATTCACAATTGTAATTGGACACTTCAACACAACTCTCACAACTATTAATAAAACTAGAAAGAAAATCAGCAAAGATATAGAAGAGTTCAATAACACCATTAACCAACAGGATCAAATCCACATTTATAGGACACTCCACCCATCAATAGCAGAATACACATTGGTTCCTTTTTTGTTGTTTTTCTTTTCTGGTTTTACAAGGTGCAAGGGGTACATATGCAGGTTTGTTACATGGGTAAATTGTGTGTCACAAGAGTTTGGTGTACAGATAATTTTAAAAGAATTTGAATTATACAAACTATTCTCTGACTACAATGGAATCAAATTAGAAATCAATCAATAACAGAAAGATAACAGAGGAAAGATCATTAGCATAATACCTGATAGGTACTTTTTCAATCGTCACCCTCCTCCCACCCTCCACCCTCAAGTAGGCCCTAGTGTCTATTTTTCCAGGTTTTGTCCATGTGTACTCCATTTAGCTGGTTTCTGCTCCTGTGGTAACTTGTTTAGGATTATGGCCTCCAGTTCCCTCTATGTTGCTGTGAAGGCCATGATCCCATTTTTCATAGCTGTGTAGTATTTCATGCTGTATATGTACCACATTTTCTTCATCCAGTGCACTGTCGATGAACACTGGATAAAGAAATCTAGGTTGATTCCATGTCTTTGCTATTGTGAATAGCAATGCGATGAACATGCAAGTGCATGTGTCTTTATGACGGAACAATTTCTGTTCCTTTAGGTATATACCCAATAATGGAATTGCTGGGTTGTATGAGAACTTTGCTTTAAGTTCTTTGAGAAATCTCCAGACCGCTTTCCACAGTGGCTGAACTAATTTACATTACCACCAATACCATGCAAGTGTTCCCTTTTCTCCACAACCTGGTCAGCACCTGTTGTTTTTGACTTTTTAACAATAGCCATTCTGACTGGGATGAGATGGTATCTCATTGTTTTGATTTGTATTTCCCTAATGATTAGTTATACTCAGCATTTTTTTTCACATGCTTGTTGGCTGCACAGAATATACATTCTTTTCAAGTGCCCATGCAATATATGCCAAGTTGGACTATATCCAGGGCCATAAAACAAAAGTTGATAATTCAAAAGAATTTAAATTATACAGAATGTGTTCTCTGACTACACTGGAATCAAACTAGACAGAGGAAAGTCAAGAAACTAAGCAAACACTTTTAAATAATCTACAAGTCAAAAAGTAAATCTCAAAGGAAATTTAAAAATACACTGAACTGAAAGAAGATAAGAATACAACATATCAAAAATTTCTAGGAGAGACATCCCACAGAATGAGAGAAGATATTTGCAAACTACCCCTCTAACAAAGGATTAATAACTAGAATATATAAGGAGTTCAGACAACTCTATAGGAAAAAAAGTCTAATAGTCCAAACAAAAAATGAGCTGATTTGAATAGACATTTCTCAAAAGAAGACATACAAATGGCAATCAGGCTTATGAAAGGTGCTCAACGTTATGAATCATCAGAGAAATGCAAGTCAAAAGTGCAACGAGATACCATCTCACTTAGTTAAAATGGCTTGTATCCAGGCTGGACACAGTGGCTCACACTTGTAATCCCAGCACTGAGGGAAGCTGAGGCGGACAGATCACCTGAGGTCAGGAGTTCAAGACCAGCCTGACCAATATGGTGAAACCCTGTCTACACTAAAAATACAAAAATCAGCTGGGCATGGTGGGACACGCCTGTAGTCCCAGCTATTCGGAAGCTGAGGCAGAAGAACCGCTTGAACCTGGGAGATGGAGGTTGCAGGGAGCAGAGATTGGGCCACTGCACTCCAGCCTGGGCAACAGAGTGAGACTGTCTCACAAACAAAAACAAACAAACAAAAATGGCTTGTCTCTAAAAGAGAGGCAATAACAAATATTGGTGAGTATGCAGAGAAGGCTTTGTACACTGTTTGCAGGAATGTAAATTAATTCACTGTGGAGAACAGTTTGGAGGTTCCTCCAAAAAAAATTAAAATTGAGCTACCATATGATCCAGCAATTCCACTGCTGGTTATATACCTGAAAGAAAGAAAATTAGTATTTCAAAGAGGTATTTGCACTCCAATGTTAATTGCAGCATTGTTTACAATCGCTAAGACTTAGGGGCAACATAAGTGTCTATCAACAGATGAATGAATAAAGAAAATGTGGTACATACATACAATGGGGCACTATTTAGCTAGAAAAAAGAATGAGATCCAGTTATTTGCAACGACACAGATGGAACTGGAGGACACAGATAGAACTGGAGATCATTATGTTAAGTGAAATAAGCCAGGTACAGAAAGACAAACATCACATGTCATTTATTTGTGGAATCTAAAAATCAAAACAGTGGAACTAATGGACATAGCGAGTAGAAGGATGGTTACCAGAGCCTGGGAAAGGTAGTGGGTAGCTGAGCGGGGAGGTGGGGATGGTTAATGGGTACAAAAAAATAGAAAGAATGAATATGACCTACTATGTGATAGTACAATAGGGTGACTATAGTCAAAAATAACTTAATTGTATATTTTTAAATAACTTAAAGAATGTAATTGAATTGTTTGTAACTCAAAGGATAAATGCTCGAGGGAATGGCTACCCCATTGTCCACGATG
>NW_012109441.1:171869-204313 GCF_000951045.1 Mandrillus leucophaeus | reverse complement strand
CTGACTACACTGGAATCAAACTAGACAGAGGAAAGTCAAGAAACTAAGCAAACACTTTTAAATAATCTACAAGTCAAAAAGTAAATCTCAAAGGAAATTTAAAAATACACTGAACTGAAAGAAGATAAGAATACAACATATCAAAAATTTCTAGGAGAGACATCCCACAGAATGAGAGAAGATATTTGCAAACTACCCCTCTAACAAAGGATTAATAACTAGAATATATAAGGAGTTCAGACAACTCTATAGGAAAAAAAGTCTAATAGTCCAAACAAAAAATGAGCTGATTTGAATAGACATTTCTCAAAAGAAGACATACAAATGGCAATCAGGCTTATGAAAGGTGCTCAACGTTATGAATCATCAGAGAAATGCAAGTCAAAAGTGCAACGAGATACCATCTCACTTAGTTAAAATGGCTTGTATCCAGGCTGGACACAGTGGCTCACACTTGTAATCCCAGCACTGAGGGAAGCTGAGGCGGACAGATCACCTGAGGTCAGGAGTTCAAGACCAGCCTGACCAATATGGTGAAACCCTGTCTACACTAAAAATACAAAAATCAGCTGGGCATGGTGGGACACGCCTGTAGTCCCAGCTATTCGGAAGCTGAGGCAGAAGAACCGCTTGAACCTGGGAGATGGAGGTTGCAGGGAGCAGAGATTGGGCCACTGCACTCCAGCCTGGGCAACAGAGTGAGACTGTCTCACAAACAAAAACAAACAAACAAAAATGGCTTGTCTCTAAAAGAGAGGCAATAACAAATATTGGTGAGTATGCAGAGAAGGCTTTGTACACTGTTTGCAGGAATGTAAATTAATTCACTGTGGAGAACAGTTTGGAGGTTCCTCCAAAAAAAATTAAAATTGAGCTACCATATGATCCAGCAATTCCACTGCTGGTTATATACCTGAAAGAAAGAAAATTAGTATTTCAAAGAGGTATTTGCACTCCAATGTTAATTGCAGCATTGTTTACAATCGCTAAGACTTAGGGGCAACATAAGTGTCTATCAACAGATGAATGAATAAAGAAAATGTGGTACATACATACAATGGGGCACTATTTAGCTAGAAAAAAGAATGAGATCCAGTTATTTGCAACGACACAGATGGAACTGGAGGACACAGATAGAACTGGAGATCATTATGTTAAGTGAAATAAGCCAGGTACAGAAAGACAAACATCACATGTCATTTATTTGTGGAATCTAAAAATCAAAACAGTGGAACTAATGGACATAGCGAGTAGAAGGATGGTTACCAGAGCCTGGGAAAGGTAGTGGGTAGCTGAGCGGGGAGGTGGGGATGGTTAATGGGTACAAAAAAATAGAAAGAATGAATATGACCTACTATGTGATAGTACAATAGGGTGACTATAGTCAAAAATAACTTAATTGTATATTTTTAAATAACTTAAAGAATGTAATTGAATTGTTTGTAACTCAAAGGATAAATGCTCGAGGGAATGGCTACCCCATTGTCCACGATGCTGGACAATGTGCTGATTTCACATTCCACGCCTGCATCAAAACATCTCATGTACCCCAGAAACATATACACCTACCATGTCCCCACAAAATATTTTCAAAATAATAAAAAACATTATAGGACACAGCTAAACCTGTGCTGAAAGGGAAATTTTAGCATTAAATGCACACATTAAAAAGAAGAAAAACTGGGTGCTACTTGGGAGGCTGAGGCAGGAAAGGATCACTTGAGCCCAGTAGTTCAAGGCCAGCCTCGGCAACATAAGGAGACCTTGTCTCTAAAAAAAAAAAAAAAAAAAAAACAGTACTCAAATTAATAATCCACACTTTCATCTCAAGAACCCAGAAAAAGAAGATCAAAATACACCCAAAGAAGAAAGGAAGACCGAGCGCAGTGGCTCACGCCTATAATCCCAATACTTTGGGAGGCCAAGGCAGGTGGATCACTTGAGCTCAGGAGTTAAAGACCAGCCTGCCCAACATGGTGAAACTCTGCTTCTACTAAAACCACAAAAAATTAGCCGAACGTGGCGGCAGGCGCCTATAGTCCCAGCTACTTGGAAGGCTGAGGCAGGAGAATCACTTGAGCCCGGGAGGTGGAGGTTGTAGTGAGCTGACATTGCACCCTGCACTCCAGCCTGGGCCACAGAGTGAGACACAAAAAGTTGCTTCTTTGAAAAGATCAATCAACAGATGAACCTCTAGCAGACTACACTGAAAAAGAAAAAAAGAAAGAAGATAGAAATGTCCACAGGGAATATCACTACACACCCTGCAGATATCAGAAAAACATAAATGGTGCTAGAACAATTGAACATCCAAGGGCCATAGGAGGAGAGAAAGACAACGAGGAGGAAAAGAAGGAGGAACAGCAGCTTAACCTAAGGCTCATACCTTCTGTAAAAATTGACTCAATATGGATTACAAACTTATATGCAAAATGTAAAACTATACAACTTTTAGAACAAGATAGGGGAAAATCTTCTGAATCTAGATCTGGACAACAAGTTCTTAGATTTGACACCAAAAACATGATCTGTAAAATGAAAAAATTGATATATTAGACCTAATTAAAATTCAAAACTGTTGCTCTGTGAAAGACTTGTAAAGGAATGAAAAGGCAAGCTACATAATGGAAGAAAATATTTGCAAATCATGTGTGCAACGAAGGACTAGTATCTAGAATATATAACAAATTATCAAAACTCAGGCCAGACCCCTTGGCTCGTCCCTGTAATCCCAGCACTTTGGGAGGCTGAGGCGAGTGGATGACATGAGGTCAGAAGTTTGAGACCAGCCTAGCCAACGTGGTGAAACTCTGTCTCTACTAAAAGTACAAAAAGTTAGCTGGGTGTTGTGGCATATGCCTGTAATCCCAGGAGGCAGAGGTTGCAGTGAGCCAAGGTTATGCCACTGCACTCCAGCCTGAGCGACAGAGTAAGACTCCATCTCAGAAAAAAAAAAGTAAAAAAATTCAACAGTAAAAAAGAAAAAAAAAATTTAATTAGAAAATGGGAAAAATTCATGAAGAGATATCTCATCAAAAGGGTATACAGATGGCAAATAAGCACATGAAAAGATGTTCAATATCATTAGCTATTAAGGAAACGCAAATTAAAACCACAGTAAGATCTCACCACACACGTATTAGAATGGCTGAAATAAAAAATAGTGACAATAAGCCAGGCGAGGTGGCTCACGCCCATAATCCCAGCACTTTGGGAGGCCGAGGCGGGTGGATCATGAGGTCAGGAGATTGAGACCATCCTGGTTAACACGGTGAAGCCCCGTCTCTACTAAAAATACAAAAAAATAACTGGGCATGGTGGTGGGCACCTGTAGTCCCAGCTACTCAGGAGGCTGAGGCAGGAGAATGGCGTGAACCCAGGAGGCAGAGCTTGCAGTGAGCCGAGATCGTGCCGCTGCACTCCAGCCTGGGTGACAAAGCGAGACTCCGTCTCAAAAAAAAAAAAAAAAAAAAGTGACAATACCAAATGCCTGTGAGGATGCAGTAAAACAATCACTCACACATTGCTGGTGCAACCACTCTGGAAAACAGTCTGACAGTTTATTTTAAAAACTAAAAATTAGAAAATGGGAAAAATTCATGAAGAGACATCTCATCAAAAGGATATACAGATGGCAAATAAGCACATACAATTCAGCAACCACTATACAATTCAGCAGGTATACTCCTGGGCATTTGCTCCAGAGAAATTAAGACTTA
Source organism: Mandrillus leucophaeus (assembly GCF_000951045.1). Classification (NCBI taxonomy): domain Eukaryota; kingdom Metazoa; phylum Chordata; class Mammalia; order Primates; family Cercopithecidae; genus Mandrillus; species Mandrillus leucophaeus. The sequence continues at coordinate 200,594 of NW_012109441.1, read as the reverse complement.
TGTCCACACAAAAACTTATATAAGCCAAATCTGGAAACAACCCAGATGTCTTCAATGGGCAGGTGGCTAAACTAACTGTGCTATACCCATACCATATAATACAACCAGGCAATAATAAATTATTCATATATGCAACAACCTTGTATGATCTCCAGAGAAATACACTGAGAGAAAAAAAGTCAATCCCAAAAGTTTATATACTATATGTTTCCATTTATTAAACATTTGTCTTAAAATGACAAAAAAAATTTGTCTTGAAGTGACAAAGTCATAGAAATGGATAACAGATTAGTGACTGCTAGACATTAAGGGGGATATGGGATGGTAGGGAAGTGAGTGTGTCTAGAAAAGGGCAAGGTGAAGAATCCTTGTGATCATAGACGTGTTCTGCATTGTGGCTGTATCCATGTATCCTAATTGTGATATTGTACCATAGTTTTGCAAAATGTTACCATCAAGGGAAACTGGGTAAAGAATACAGAGGATTGTTTTTATTATTTCTTACAACTGCATATGAATCTACAATATACAGCAAAATGTATACTTAATGGAGAATATTTAGGTTTATTTCCTTTAAGAGTAATGCTCATTATCACCCTCCTGTTTGACACAGCATTGGAGATCCTAGTCAACAACATGAAAAAGAAAACACTAAGGATTAAGAGGGAAAACACAAAACTCAGTGTTTGCAGATGATACTATTATCTACCTGGAAAAAGAGAGAGACAGAGAGAATATCAATAACAACAATGACAACAACAACAACAAAAACCCCACTAAAACCAATAAGAGAATCCTGCAAGGTTGTCCCATTTAAGATCAACCTACAAAAATTGATTAATTTCTAATACTTGAAAACATATATCAATATTTGAATATCATATATCAAATAAAGGGTTAATATCCAGAATATATAAAGAACTCATAAAACCCAACAACAATTGTTTATACAAACAATTAAAAAGGGGACAACGAACTTCAATAGACATTTTTCCAAAGATGATATACAAGTGGCAAACACACATATGAAAAGATGCTCAGCATTACTTATTATTAGAGAAGTGCAAATTAAAACCATAATATCATCTAACACTCATTAGCATGGCTACTATAAAAATGAAAGGAAAAAGGAAAGAAGAGAAGGACTGAAGGAGGGAGCAAATGAAGGAGGAAAGGAAAGAAGGAAGGAAGGAAGGAAGGAAGGGTTGGTGAGGATGTAGAGACATTAGAACCTTTATATGCAATGTTTGTGGGATTGTAAAATGTGTAACTGCTATGGGAAACAGTATAGCAGTTCCTTAAAAAATTAATAATAAAACTACTATATGACCCAAGAGTCCCACTTCTGGGTATATATGCAAAAGAATTGAAAGCAGAGACTTAAGCAGGTATTTCCCCCCATATTCATAGCAGCACTATTCTCAATAGCCAAGAGGTGGAAGCAACAAAAATGTCCATAGACAGACGAGTGGGCAAACAAAATATGGCATATACATACAGTGGCTTATCATTCGGCCTAAAAAGGAAGGAAATACTCTTACATGCTGCAACAAGTATGAATTTTAAGGACATTATGCTAAGTGAAATAAGCCAATCGCCAAAAGACGAAAACTTGGTGATTGCACTTGTACAAGGTATCTAAAGTAGTCAGATTCATAGAAGCAGAAAGTAGAGTGATGGTAGCCAGGGGCTAGAGGAAGAGAGAAATGAGGAGTTGTTGTTTAATGGGTGTAGAGTTCTGGTTTTGCAAGGTGAAAAAGAGTTCTGGAGATTGGTTGCACAAAAATGTGAATATACTTAACATTGCTGAGCAGTACACTTAGATTGGGTACATTCTTCTATGTCAGAAATTACTGATTCAAAAGTAGAATTGCAATAGGATACCAATCACAATAGCAGCAAAGGCTATAACATGTCTAAGAATTAACTGAGCATACTCAGGACTACTATGAAAAAGTAAAATTTAAAAACCATAATAAAGAGCAAACAAAATGATTTGAATAAATGAGAAAACAGTCTGTTTTTGCATGGTATGATTTAGTAATAAAAACAAGTCAGTTAACCCCAAATTTTCTATAAATTCAGTATAACCACAGTCAAACTTCAAGTGGGAAAGACAGAACAGAAGTGAGTGTCCTCCCAAATTCCCCAGTAGGAAACTGCAAACTTAGTTTCTGTTGCTACTATGCGTTCGTCGTTGTCCAAGGCCAAAAGAAGCCCAATTTTTGCACCTCTCTCTCCACCCCGCAACATTGACATTTTTCCTTCTTGTTGTGAATGTGCTTCCTGTCCTCCATCTGTGCTTCTGGACCCATTCTCAATACTTCTGCACCTGGGTTCTGCCTCAGGCGCTGACCTGCATGGCATTAACTGCCTCCCATGCTCCCTGGCTGCTTCTTGCTTCCAGCATCAGCCTAAAAGTAGAGGGAGGAGGGGAGTGAGGTCAGTGTTTCTAATCCCTTGGCTTCCTCCCTACAAGGTCACCTTAAGCTGTTGTGCCCCTTGACTGAAGGGCACTGCTCTTGGCAAGGTGGTGACTGTACAGAGCTTGCTGTCCTTCTGAGTCCTGATAACCCCTTCTGTCCCTGGCCTCTTTGGACCTTGGGGTAGTAACAGCTATCCTCCACCCACTTCTTTGTAAATACTTTCCTAATGAATAAACTCTCCTTGAAATGTCCTACTTGGAGTATGCCATCTGTTTTCTGTTGAGACTGTGATACAATAAAAGCCATTTCTTTATTCCCTGCCCCAGACCAGCGTGGCCAGGGGCCTCTTGGAAGCCTCATATGAAATGGAAGAGGAAGGGTCTGGAGAAACAAGGAGCCGCCCATCTGGGAGTAGTCTCCATAGGTTTGGGGCCTCTCCACTCTCTGAAACCCCTGGAGACTGGTCTGGCCAAGTAGTGGCAGAAAGCATCATGGAGAAATCCCCCATGCCTTGCTTCAAGGCAGTTGGAGGGCTCTTGGGAATGACAGACACTCAAGCCAAAAAAAAAAAGGCTTTGAGGATGGGGTTGAACTCCACCCTCATTTGCATCTGATTTGCCCGATTTTACTGTGGAAACAGAAAAACTTGAGAAAATGGCCTAAAGATAATTTTCATAAATAGACACTGGGATTAAATGTCAATCTTGTCCGTTTCTTTCACATGCATGTGTGCATGGGCAGGGAGGCAAAGAGAACCTGGAACCCAGGAGCATACTCTCCCTCAGGGAAAAAAAAATGCCAAGGATACCACCTCCCATGGTGTATTTGAGATTTATTCTCACTGTCTTTAATGGTCAATAGAAGAAGCTCAAATATAGGGTCAACACATTTCTCAAAAATATTGTTATCTGCCCCAAGCGTTGGAGGAACTCCCCGCACTGTGTGTGCCCTCGTTAACACAGGCCCAGTTCTTTCATGGGAGGGGAGTGGGACTAGATGATCTTTAAAACCAATTCTAGCTCCAAGTTCAGCTTTTAAAACAACAAGACATGGAAGGGAGAAAACAATTCTTTGTGCAGCCTGGATTATGTATAACCCAAAAGTCCAGCTCTCTCTCTCTTCCATCCTTCCCTTCCCTCACTCCCTCTACGTCTCTCTCCTTCTTTCTCCTACTCCACTTCTCTCCTCTCACCCCTTTTCTCCCTCTCTCCTACTCTCTTCCACTCCTTCTCTTTTTTTCCTTTCTCTCACATGTGCTCAAGTGCACACACACACACACACACACACGCACGCACTCCTTTTTTGGCAATCCATTATGTTTGACATTCCATTCTCTTCATGCGGCATCCATTTTCCTCTCCTCATCCTCCTACAATTTGGTCCGCCATTACCCTTCTTCCACCTTCCTTTCAAGTACCACTCATTCCCCCGTGTAAAGACTCCTCTTTCTACCTATAGTATTCTGACTTTCTGCATCGTAGGAGACCTACATATACTTTTCCCTATTCCTTACCTGGAATGGTATAGCCTTTCCTATAAAACAAAAAACCTACAAAGGGCAGAGAAAAGCCTGCACTGGGAATCTCTAGAAAAGGAACTGGAAGCCGTCCCGTTAGCTAACTCTCTACTTCCTTCCTCTGGGGTCCTGTCACTTTGATTCCCACTGCTGTGACTAGAACTAGACCCTTCAGATCTGCAGCTTCTCCTTTAAAACTGTCCAAATAGGCCGAGTGCGGTGGCTCACGCCTGTAATCCCAGCACTTTGGGAGCCGAGGCAGGTGGATCACTTGAGGTCAAGAGATCGAGACCAGCCTGACCAACATGGTGAAACCGCATCTCTACTAAGAATATACAAAATTAGCCAGGCGTGGTAGTGCACGCCTGTAATCTCAGCTACTTGGGAGGCTGAGGCAGGAGAATCGCTTGAACCCGGGAGGCGGAAGTTGCAATAAGCCGAGATTGCACCATCGCACTCCAGCCTGGGCAACAAGAGCAAAACACTATCTCGAAAAAAAATAAATAAATAAAATAAAAATAATAAATAAAACTGCCCAGTTATAGACAAGGCCCAAAGCCCCATTCCTAGACTAAACTAGAATTTCAAAAGGAGTTTGCTTTGTCAAACGAACAAAAATGAAAACAAAAACAATGAATAGAAAAAAATGAATATGAAGCATAAAAATGGTGAAATATAGACATTAACTTCCTTCCACTGACTTCTCTTAACCCCTTCCAGAAGAGATGCTCTATTTCCAAGGATCTGTCTGAAGAAACTATGGATGTGTTCCAGATCAACTCATTTCTGGTTTCTTTTTCTTACCCAAATTCTAGTACCTAACTCTTAATTCCAAAAATAATTCCACACCCTAGCTTTCTGGGTCCAGCAGGTGTCGCCTTTCATGGGACAACAAACCACCAGCCAGCATCCTCTCTTCCATGGCGTGGAGTCCATTCCCCTAAAGGGTTCTCCTTGGGCTTGGGTTAGAAGGGAATAGAACAGAGGCCCTGAAGAGATGTGTGCTCACCAGCATGAGGGTCTTCAGAATAAAGTAATCTGCTACTTCCAGCTCAGGTAGACAAACATCCTACAGAAATCTGTTCTTTGACCTTAGACAAGTCACTTAAATGTCTCTGAGCCTCATATCCTTTGTCTGTAACATAGAGGGAAGCAATCTGTCCCTTGTGGGGTTATTGGGAGAAGAGAAGGAGCTACAAATATAAAGATCTGAGCCCAGTGCCTAAGATATAATAATTACTCAAGCTATGTTCCCTTCTGCATTCAGGGTATGGAAGAAATAACTGTCTAGAACTCAATCCAGAGTTAAGCTCTGTTCCCTGAATCCTGAGGGGTCTGAGGGGTCTGCCTTACGGTTGTGATGAGGATCAAAGTACCTGGTACAATGCCTGGCCAGAAAGTTGAATAACTGAAAATAGCTAAGGTCACTATTGCAGGCTGGCTGTGTGTCTGGCAGTGTTCTTAGCCATTTACAAGTATGAACTCATTTAATCCTTATAAGATCCTGTATGGGGTGAGTAAGCTGTTAATCCCCTTCCTTGCCCATACTCTGTGACTCCATCCCACCAGTTTAATTTCTCCTTATGAATTATTAATCAGAAAACGGCCCCAAATTCTGTCATGTCTAAGTGGGAAAATGAAAGAAGGCACTGATTTCTCCCCCACTCAAGTAGAAGAGAATTAACCTCAGTCCCTGCTTTGCCCATATTCCTTCCTCAGGGCCCCAGGAAGAAGACATGGAAAAACATTATTTCCACTAAAGTTTATTTCTCCGAAACAATCACCAGTGACTTGCTGTCCTCTATGGCACACTGAGGGCCCCAGGAGGGTCTTTAACTCCCTTCCTCGGATTATATCCATCCCAGAAATACAGCCTTGGATGATAATTTGGTTATAGCATAGTCCCAGGAATGAGGTTCCCCAAGTTGCTAAGTTTTACATAGGGGAGACTGGGAAATTCAAATAATTGGATGGAGAAACCATAGGATCCAAGATAATGTCAGAGTGTTGAAGATGTTGGAGAGGCATGGTAGCATCGAGTCTGAATCTCCTTCTCACTTGGAGTGGAAGTTGTAGGATTCTGCCTCTAGGAAATGTGCCGTCCTACAGAATAAATAAAAGGGAGATAATGAGGCTTCAACCCAACTTGCCCCCATCGTTTGCCACTGTAACCATCCCATGCCTTAATACAGTGATATTGAGAACTCGAGGGCACCAATAACTAGTACAAAGGAAACACCTTCATCCTTCTCTCCGCAGACATCCCACTTAGTAGAAGAGGAGGATACTCCTTCCTGCTGTTAATCCTAGCAATGGCAGCTTAAATCATGCCCTTGGCTAGGTCCTCATGGAAGCTCACCCATATAATAAGCAAGATTAGTTGAACCCAACACTGACCCCTCTAACCCACACCCCTACCAAAGGACAAGTAGGGAAGTAGACCAACAGAGATGTTACCTTCTGGATAATTGGACCCAGGAAGAGGTGTGTAACCTAAGAGAGGAAGATACTTGATTACACCAGTCTTTGTGGATGAAAGTATCTAGCATTATTCATAGCAAAGGGGGTAGGAAGGAGAGAGTCAATCACAAACAGAAAGTTAGCAGAGATTGGGACCAAGAGTGGGGATGGGAGTTCAGGGAGTCACTCACTAGAGGAGCCAGCTCTCCGCCAGCTGATCAAACCAAGAGAGAAGATGATGAGGCCTAGGCCCAGAGTCACTGCAGACACAGAAACCTTCAGGGTCTGCATGGGGGACAGCCCAGGTGCTGCAAAAAATAGAAACTTACTTGAACCAATTTCTATTGCTCACCCCCAGGGCAATTCCATTTATTGCAGCCACTTCTCAGTGGGTTAAAAGGTCCTTTATCCCAGCTCCAAGGGTCTAGCTCGCACCACCCACTCCCAAGAAAATGATCTTTCTCAAATCGAACCCTCGTCCCATGGACCTCTACTCCTAGAGTAAGCCTGGGGAACCCATCTCCCCAGAATTAGCATCCTGGCTTCCAGGTCCTCTCTAATACAGTGGCGCCTCTCAAGGCATCCTCTTTCCTTCCTTTACCCAAAAGGCACTCTTATCAGGATAAAGGCTCCTCACTGTCCTCTCCATTGCCCCCACGGTGACAACGTTTGCTTCCTTACTTTCTCCGACTGAGCAGCTTCCTGTTACACTGTCTTACCACGTGTCTTAACCTCCAGTGGATCCATCCTGTGAGTTATCCTACTACTTGTGTACCTTCTACATCTAGATCTCCCATGGAGCTTGTCTCCATCCCACTCCACAGCCCCTGCACTTCCTTGGGCTGGTCCTGTTCTGAATCATGTCCCACTCAGATTCTTTTCCCATGATAAAATGAACACTCTATTACCAAAGGGAGGTTCTTGTACACCCTGTGAGGAGATGTTCCCCAGGAAAGTTCAAGTGAGCATGTGATTTCCACTGTCTTCTCTGTTCTCCATTCCCTTCCCAACTGCCCAGCAGGAAACAGCACTTCCCACAAGGGGAAAACCTGGTTACAGCAGCTGATCTGAGATTCTGTGCTCTGGCTTTTGTAGACACCCTTCCTCTTCCTCATTTCGTTCTCTTTCTTTTCCAAGAATACCCAAAGCTGTGTGCAACTTCTCACAATACCTTTAACTACTCCCGACAGTGTCTGAACTGTAATTAATTCTTTATCCATTAGCCCCTGAGCATGCACGCCAAATGGTCTGCCAGCCGTGGCCTGACTACTCCCCTATGCTTGGTAGAGCAGGCCAAATGTAGTACTGCCCCACACCAAGAAATGTCCCCCTTCTTCAACCTTCATCATTCCTTCAGCTCCCATCTGCTTCTGGCACCAGAATAGTTGAAATCTAAGGAGGCTAGAATAGTGTATGACAATTTGGGGTTCTGAAAATACAATTGCCAAATTTACATCCTCATTTCAAAGCAAGCACGCTCCCCTCCCGCCCTCAAATATAGATGCAGCAACATCAACCACACCACCAGAGCAACAATAGCACAGTCTAAATAGAAATATGAAATTGGTGCAAAAGTAATTGCGTTTTTTGCCACTAAAAGTAATGGCAAAAACTGCAAATCCTTTTCACCAACCTAAATATTTCCATTTCTTTATCCCATTTCCCAATTCTGGTCCTAAGCCCCCCATAAGTTCCTCCAGACTCAGTCCCCATTTTCAGCACCTTGCTGTCTACTATGTACCATGTATCGATCCACATCTCATTTTCTCTGCTTTGACCCTAATTCCATCCATCTGCCATACACTTACTCCAGTCCCGAAGGATGGGCTCAGGAGCCCCAATGTGCTCCACCACACAGGTGTAGGTGTCCCCGTAAGAGGGGGTTAAGGCTAAATAGGAGAGGGTCTGGTACGTCCAGTCTCCATTGGGCTGGGCCGTCTTCTGGCCACTGCTGTGAGGGATGACAAGATTCCCGTTCTTCATCCACGTGATGGTCACATCTGCTGGATAGAAGCCCCACACATAGCAGGCCAGCATCACAGGCTCCCTCGTGTTAAAAGGAGTGGTTTGGGCTACTTGCACAGATGGTGGCCCTGCATAGGAGAAAAAACATCTTTAGGAAGGAGGGTGACATTCTGGCCTCTTCTCCAACCTGGTTTCTTTTTCTATCGCAACTCTTCATAGATTTTGCAACCCACTTCCCACCCCAGCCCCCCTGCCATGCTGCCCCTTGAAAGGGAATCATTAGAATATATTCCTGCATTCCTCTTTCTTCTCTCGCATTCCTTCATTGCCCCTTTCTTTCTTTCCTCCTCCAGAGTTATGTTTGATTACAATTAGTAAAAACCAGATCTGAACTGCAAGCTGTTCTGGAAGTCATTGTATTATATTTCAAGTACGTAAGCTGGAAAGTATTTGAAATAAGTAAGCTAAGAGTAATCCAGAGTTGTACATTGGGTTTTTTTAAGGTGGAAAAGGAATTTTTCTCCAAATCTTGTTTAATACATTAATTTGCTAGTTAAAGCCTTTTCTCCTCACATAGTTTAAGGAAACAAGCCTAACTTAAGATTCACTCTTAAATTTGGAATGAATGTAGTCAAATTAATGAGATTGCTAATACTGCCATATTTTACTGATTTACTCTCCTAGGTGACCCTCTTGCTTGCCTCTATCTTGACATTTTTCAAACACAATCTTAAATAAAAATCCAAGAAATTATGAGTGGTACCAAGGGGCTTGCATATTTAACAAGCACCTCCTCCAGGCAATTCTGAGAAAGGTGGTTCAGAAACCACCCTTGAAACACACTATTCTGTACTGTGGAAAGCTTCAAGTTTACTTTTACAAACTTCAAGCCATTGTCAATGCAAGAGTTTAAGTGTGAGAAAAAACATGTGTCAGGATCCCCTAGGATTCGGAATATTCCCATGCCTAGGCCCACCTCAGATCTAGAACACCAAAATCTGGGATAAGAAGGCATGAACATCTTGGGTACCCATCCTGAGATACCCCAGCCTCTGCATAAGCTTCCCTCATGATTCCTCGCGGTTCAAACCTCACCTCCCCTTCTCTACTCCTGTTCCACTCAGGTCAGCCACCTTGTTCCCCTTGAGGTTCAATCCTCCCTCTTTCTACATTTCAGATCCACACATTTTCTCTTCTTTGCTGCTCAAATCTCAAACCCCTGGGCCACTGTGGGATCCTCCCTGGCCTGCCCTCCTAACTGCACTTCCTGGTAGCCCCTCTGCATCCCTCTCTGCTCACGTGTCCTGTGGGTCAGTGATCCCCAGAAGGGCTGGGTGTGTGTGGTACAATTCTGAAGCCCATTGCGCAAGCGCTGCATCAGGGTGTCCTGTTGGTTGAGGTAATGTGAGATGCCATTGGCCACGGGATTCAGCACCCCAAATTCACAAGGGACCATCTTGTTCTCCTCTGGATCCCAGCAGGTCAGCAGATCCTTGTTGAAGGAGATACAGTATGTGAAATCCTTTGCAGTCCCATCATCATCCAGTAGACAGGTGCTTTCCACATGGGCCACAAAGCCACCTAGAGGAGCCAGGGAAGGGAGAGCAGGTCAATGTCTTCTATTGGCCTGACAATAAATAAATAATAAATATACATAAATAATAAATATACATAACATATAGACATATATTTAGGAGCTCTGCACTGAGCTCTTAAAACCCTTGTAATTTCCTGAGTGATAGGGATGGTAGGTGCACTTTTGTTTTTGTTCTAATATTTTGTCTTTGACCCTGATTCCTGAGATAGAGTGCCTAATCGCTTAGAATTTCCTAGATAACAGGAGTGTCTTTTGTTCTAATGGGGTAACTCTTGGTGGGCTCCTAGAGGAGGGGCTGGTCACCAGAAAGACCAAGCCATGATTAGAAGCCTGGAACTTTTAGTCCCTTCCCCCATCCTCCCTGAAGGGGAAGGGGCTGGAGATTGAGTTAATAATCAGTCATGCTTATGTGATGAAGCCTCCATAAAAATCCCGGAACTGTGGAGTTCAGAGAACTTCTCAGTTGGTAAACACATCCACGTGCCAGGAGGTGAAGTACCCCAATTCTGTTGGGACAGAGCTCCTGTGATTGGGACCCTTCCACACCTGGTATTTCTTCATCTGGTTGTTCATTTGTATGCTTTAAAATATCCTTTGTTAAAGGATGCAAAATTACAATCTAGTGTTCTATATCACTGTGGGATGACTATCATTAACAATAATACATTATATCATTTCAAATCACTAGAAGAAGGATATTGAATGTTTCCAACACAAAGAAATGATAAATGAGATGATGGATATGCTAATTACTCTGATCTTATCACTGTACATTACATGTACTAAAACACCATTATCCACCCCAGGAATATGTATAATCATTATCAATTAAAATAAAATATCCCTTATAAAAGTCTACAATAGTAAGTAAACTTTTCCTGAGTTCCATAAGCCACTTTAGCAAATTATCAACCCCAAGGAGGGGGTCATGGGAACCTCTGATTTGTAGCCAAGTTGGACAGAAGATGTAGGTAACTCGGGAAGCTACTACTTGTGATTGGTGTCTGAAATGGAGGCGGCCTTATGGGACTGAGTCTTTAACCTTTGGAGTCTATGTTAACTCCAGTTAATGTCACAATGGAATTGAATTATAGGATATCCAGCTAATGTAGGATAATTGGTTGCTATGAGTTAAAAAAAAAAAAAAAAACCCACACAATTGGTCAAAGAAGTGTTGAGTGTGAGCATATAGAAGAAAAAAAGTTGATTTTTCTTATATTCAGCTGAGAACCTAAGCCTTGGTGACATCCAGTTAGTCTGGCACAGATTTCCTGCTCAGGGACCGTCTACTGACCAAGCTCATACCCTGAAGTTTCTGAAAGCCTGATTTGAGGGAGTTGATAGAAATAGTAGATAAGTTTTTAGATCCAGTCTCCTCTTTATGCAAGACTAAGCACAGGGATAGGAGTGGCCCCCCGAGATTATTTGCATATTTAAACATGACAATCTGCCCAGAACACAGACCTTCACTATGGCAAATTATTGAGAGAGAATAAGGGTCAAGAGAAAGAGTCAGCCTTGTACTGTGCTGGAAATATTAAATATTCAGTTTGCACATATTTGCAAAGCACTTGCTGCATGCAGGCACTGGGCTAGGAGCTGGGGATGCAGCAATAGATAAGATGAACAATGTCCTTGCCTATATTCCAGCAGGGAATATACACTGCACAGATAATTATACAGATTAATTACATTAAAATTGCTACAAAGATAAAGTACAAAGTGCTATAGGAATATATACCAGGGAGACAAACTATCCAGGGGGTCATATGCAATTACAAAACGGAACACCCTTATCCTGAAACAGGAGCAGGGGAAGGGAGAGTCCCCGGAAGAAGTGTCCTTACCTGCTCTTGTGCAGCCCAGGCTGAGCCCCAGCAGCAGCGGCAGGAATATGATCATGCTCTGCTCTGTAGAGATGCCGGGAGTTCAATCCCCTGGACCAGCTCTTCCAGGGTCCGTGGGTCCTCACCTGTCCCAGAAGCTCCAGCCTGGGTAGATGATCTCCAGACACTGAGCAGAATACTATATTGCCCGGGTCCCTTGATCCCCCCAAATGAGTGAAATGGGGATACCCAGCCCCAAGATATTAAACCTGTTCCTTCCAGCTCACGGGAGTCCAGTGTTCCAAACAGGGACAGATTGGTTAGGTAGGCGGGGACAGATGCAGAGACAAATCGCTGAGTGCCTCAGCCTAGCGTCATCAGTTACTAGGTAAACCTCATCCTGCCTTAGGCTTAGACAACAGGTCTCCTGTTCTCTCTTAATTCTTTTTCTGCGGAACAACCAGTAGATTTCCCTAGATTACTGGAGAGAATAATCGCAATATTCCCAGGATGTATGCAGCCTGGGCTGCCCACTGGTTTAACTTTTTCCTCTCAATGCTCTCCCAAAAGACCAGGACCAGATAACCTCTCCTATTCCTTACAGGGAGGTTACCCAAGAAGATAATTACAAAAACCTTTGTCTGTCCTGAGATGAGAGGACCCAGAGCCCTTCTGGGGCAGGTGGCAGAGGCAGGGCTGCTGAGAAGGAAGGAGGCACAGACAGAGTACAGAATTGTCTGGTCTCAAAGCAAGACTGCAGAATAAGGGAAGCAGCGCCACTTCAGAGATCAGGAATAGGGGCCTGGAAAATCCCTCCATGGGCCTCCATTGTTGCTTCTGTTCTAGCCAGTCAAGCTTCATTTCCTCCTTAGTTATAATAGCTGCTTTCTGGAGCCAGTAAACCATATCCTCCTACACTCTGAGCAATCTCACGGGGTAGACTGCAGGTTAACACCACTCAGACTCCTTGAAAAATAGCTGGTGACGGGTCAGTGCCCAGAGCTCACCTGCCTTCCCCCAAACTCTAAACATCCCTGTGTGTTTCCTCTACTGTACCCTGTTTCCTGGGGGCAGGTCCCTGCATTATGAAGCCACTAGGAAAATGAGATAAAGCTTTCCTACTTTTCTTCCCCTGAAAAGACAGATTTTGTTTTTTATTTTTTCAGAATACCAAGTAAGATTTTATATTTTATTTATTTTTAATTATTTTAACCTTTGTTTTAGGTTCAAGGGTACATGCGCAGGTTTGTTATATAGGTAAATTGTGTGTCATGGGGATTTGGCATGCAAATTTATTTCATCACCCGGGTAATAAGTATGGTATCTGATAGGCAGTGTTTTGATCCTCTCCCTCTTCCCAACCTCCACCCTCAAGTAGGGCCCAGTGTCTATTATTCCCTTTTTTGTGTGTCCATGTGTACTCAATGTTTAGTTCCCACTTATAAAAGTGAGAACATGTAGTATTTCATTTTCTGCTCCTGTGTTAGTTTGCCTAGGATAATGGCCCCCAGCTCCATCCATGATGCTGCAAAAGACGTGATCTCGTCTTTTTTTTGCCTGTGTAGTATTCCATGGTGTATATGTACCACATTTTCTTTATACAATCTACTGTTGGTGGGCATTTAGGTTGATTCCATGTCTTTGCTGTGATGGATACTGCTGCAGTGAACATTTATGTGCGTATGTGTTTATGGTAGAACAATTTGTACTCCTTTGGGTATATGCCTAATAACGGGATTGCTGGGACGAATGGTATCTCTGCTTTAAGTTTCTTGAGAAATTGCCAAACTGCTTTCCTCAATGACTGAACTAATTTATGTTCCCACCAACAGTGTATATGCCTTCTGTTTTCTCTGCAACCTCTCCAACATTTATTTTTTAATAATAGCCATAATGAGATGGTATCTCACTGTGATTTTGATTTGCATTTTTCTAATCATTAGTAATGTTGAACATTTTTTCACATGCTTGTTGGTCACGTGTGTGTCTTGAAAAGGCAGATTTTATGTATTTGCATATTTATTTTTTCACGGCTTTTTTTAAAGAGTCTCACTCTGTTGCCTAGGCTGGAGTGCAGTGGAATGATCTCGGCTTACTGCAATCTCTGCCTCCTGGGTTCAGATGATTCTCATGCCTCAACCACCCGAGCAGCTGGGGTTACAGGCATGTGCCACCACACCTGGTTAATTTTTGTAATTTTTTTTTTTTTTTTTTTTTAGTAGAGACAGGGTTTCACTATGTTGGCCAGGCTGGTCTTGAACTCCTGACCTCAAGTGATCCACCCACCTCAGCCTCCTAAAGTGCTAGGATTACAGGCATACATTGTGCCTGGCCTGAAAAAGCAGATTTTAAATGGCAATTCATTCTTCTATCCCATTGTGAACTATACAGTTGATGGATTTTCCATTACTAACTTGAAACTCTAAATTGGCTTCCTTCCGCTCCTCAGCAGGTTTCAGGGCTGCCTCTCCACACCTTAGTTTCTGAGGACTCTTGGATTTCATTAAATAGTGAGCTAAACAAAAGAAGATGTGGAGGGGTCCCCTTGACACCACACTTAGCTGCCCTCCCCCAAAGTCCCTGATCTCAGGAAAATCTAATACCTACGGAGAAAATGGTTAGAAAAAAATACATACAAAGATCATTACCAAAAACAAAAGGCTCCTCGTGTAACTAATTGAGATTAACTGAAGCTCTGCCATAGCTCCCAGCCACTGCCCCCACTCACCTTGATTATATACTCCAACTCTGCTAATGAACTGTCAAGTGTGTTGGAGTGGGCAGAATATGGGGTGGGGAGTGCATAATTTGTAGAGCTTCTACTTTAGAACAGATACAATGCTAGGTAGGTCCATTATATACTATCTCATCTCATCTTAAAAGACTTGTTGGCCAGATGTGGTGACTCACACCTGTAATCCCAGCACTTTGGGAGGGATTCGCCTCCCAAAGGCAGGCACATCGCCTGAGGTCAGAAGTTCGAGACCAGACTGGCAAACATGGTGAAACTCTGTCTCTATTAAAAATACAAAAATTAGCCGGGCATGGTGGCGCGTGCCTGTAATCCCAGCTACTCTGGAGGCTGAGGCAGGAGAATCGCTTGAACCTGGGAGGCAGAGGTTGCAATGAGCTGAGATTGTGCCACTGCACTCCAGCCTGGGTGACAGAGTGAGACTCGTCTTAAAAAAAGAAAATCACACACACAAAAAACTTGTTAATTGTCCTCATTTCCCAGGCTGGAAAACAGGTCCAAAGATTCACACCCAAGGTCTAAAGGTTGTAACTCCTCTTCTTATACAGCTCTTACACATGCATGTGCGTACACACACACACACTTGAGCATGCCCACACACTCACTACATCCTGGAACTGGGATGGCTCAGATAAAGGGAGTCACTGAGGCCTCTGCTGAGGAAGGGAGAAAGAGAAGAGTCACAATCCATAACCCAGTTCACCCAAGTCTTATCTTTCCCGTCCTCAGAGTTCCTTCTGCTCTGCGAACCACCTTTCTCTTTTGACAAGTTTTAAAACTGAATTTTCCCCCGCGCCCCCCACTCCATACATTTCCCCCTCACATTCCTCCCCATCCTGTCCAGGTAAGCTGTTATCCTAACCTTATAGGAACCAAGTCCTGGGATCCTTTTCAATGTCTACAAAGCCTAGCCCTGGCAAGGGGGCACTGGCTGTGTGGTCCTGTGCCAGCACTGAACATGGCCGTAGCCAGTAACAGTGAGGCTGAATGTAGTTCCCTCTTATGTCTAGATCTCTGCTCCAGCAGTCAAAGGAGATGTGAAACCTTCTGTGAGGCCACAACAGGAGATAACAGGAGAAGATTTCACTTCTCTATTAATTCAAACACTGAGGGAGCTTTTTAGAATAAAGAAGGACAGAAAACCCAGACACCTGTGCTCAGCAGTGTTTTCCTTCCTCTCTTCCTCCCAGTCCTTCCATTTTTACAGATATAGCTCTGTCTTCCCACCTCCAGCCAATCCAAAATAACATCTCAATTGCTCTGTCCATTGTTGCTTTTTGTTAATTATTGATATAGCACCAGGACTGAAGAGGCATGGAGCCCCAACCGGGTTCCCACATGTTGCCTTTCTTTTACTGACTCTACACAACCACCCAAAGAGTGAGTCCTCTCCTTTCCCACTGCCTCTGCCCTTAGCCTGGCCACCACATGCCTGCAGTGGACTAGTCCCAGGGTTTGTGTGCAAAGCATTACTGGGAACATTCAGAATGAGAAGATATGGATTCTGCTCCCGTATCACTTTGCTTGTAGGTCAGTTGGGGAGTGAGAACAAACACTTTAAATAGTTTATATTAAAGCAAGTAAGCAATAAGAGAGCAATAAGGCCAGTGGTCTTAAAAAAGAAGAGAGAAATCACCATGGGCATAGTAGACAGGGAGTATTCTCAATCAAGAGGACCTGGAATGAGCCTTGAATACTGGGCTGGATTTGTGCTGGAGAGGAGGAAGGCAGTTGGCATCGTAGGTCTGGTGTATAGCTTCACAAGCTTGACAATGCTGTGAGGTGCCATCAGGGAGGAGGTGTCCTACGAGGAGCTTGGGGTAGCTAAAACAAAGACAAGCTACAATAACATCACTGGCACTGCACATTGGAGGAAGTCACAAATGCAATCTCTTGTGTTTTTCTGAGAGTATGGCCATAATAATAAATCTCTTCTAGGCACTTCCTAAAGTTGCTCCATGTCAGTTCTCAGGTTCCTCTTTGGGGCAGATGGTTTTAACTGAAGTCTCCATTTTATAAACACAAAATTGCTCAACGAGTTAATCATGCCTCATAGCATAAGACCACATTCGTGACTTCGGTGTCTTTCAAAACTACACACACCTACATCCTGCCAAGGTTATATTACTTGCACAATCTGTCCAATCCCCACCCGACTCCTGCCATCTACCCCTTACCTCACCTCCGCCCACACAGACACCCTCCTACCCTGTCAGGATTCACTGCTCTAGATCTGACCTTTGGATTATAGTTTCTGTAGTCAGTTCACCATCCTTCCATCCTACAGCCAAATTACTTGAACTACTAGGGGATAGTCTATCTGATTTGCCACCACAACTATTTTTCCTTTTTTATTTTTATTTTTTAACACCACAACTATTGAAGAATGCTGTCTTCATCTTACCCATGAGAAAATGGAGGCAGAGGGAGGTTAAGTGGTTGCTGAGGTTTACCCAGATACTAAGTAATAGAATCATTACTTGAACTCAGGATTTCTTACTTTAAATCCTGTATTGCTAATAATCAATTGGAAAATAACTGCAAATTGCCTTTTATAATAACAATAAAAACCATAGCATATTTATGAATTAACATATCAAATATAAGAATTTTAAGAAAAAAGAAAACTTTATTGACGTGCACAAAGACCTGAGAGGTGTAGAGATATACCATATTCATGGATAGGCCATGCTAACATAATGACAACCTCTCCCCACATCTCTAACCTAAATGCTACCCCAATTAAAGTAACAGTAGGATTTCAGGAGAATTTAACAAACTGATTATAAAATGTACATGGAAATATAGTCCAAAAGTATCTTAGAATATTTTGATAAAGAAAAGAAAAGTAAGTTTTTTGGGAAGATGGTAAAGGAATGGAAACTAGTTCTACTAAATAGTAACACATATTAAAAAGCCAAAATCATCAAACAATGTGATACTGATTAGTAATGAGAGAAAAGCAAATTAAAACAACAAAATACCACTCTATACCCACCATGTTGCCAACATTTAAAAGTCAAATAATTACAAGTATTAGTGAGCATAAAGGGAAATGTGAACTATCTTGCTCTGTTGGTGAGAGTATAAACTGTTTATGATCCCTGAATTATAGAAATTATAAACTAGTTGGGTGAAAAAAAATTAACATAGGAAATAAAGCGGCATATCCCAATCCTTAGGTTGAGTGCTTTAAGTCTTGGAAGATTTCAGTAAAGAGAAATTAGGGGCAGGTTCATGGAATAAGTTGAACTGGAGTTGGACCTATGGAGTGGGTTAAGACAGGAACAAGATAAGCAGAATAAAGAAGGCATTCCTGTGAGAGGAAAGAGCCTGGGCAAATGCCCTAAACCAAAAACAGATATAATACCTCAAGAAAGAGTGAGGAAAAAAGATTCATTCAAGAACATCATTCCTGCTAGGAATAGTGAGTAATATTTTTTATTAGAAAAGGGGCACCAGACTAGAGAGGATACTGAGTGCTTCTAGAGTACTTAAGTAACAGTATCATAGAAGGTTTGTTCAGAGAGCATCTAATCTAAGCCCATCATTTTATAGATGAGGACTTTGAGGCCCAGAGAGGGGAAGTGACTTGTCTAAGGTCACACAGCATAATAAAACACTTTTAAAGCTTGCCTGACAGGAAATATCTAGATAAGTTGGAAAATAGAGAGCGAGAGAGAGAAATTAGGAAGAACTAGAAAGCACCATATCTAGAATTAGTAAAGTGAGAATAAAAAGAAAAACATCTAAAATGGAGAAAACACAATACTTGAAGCTAGTATTAAGGTGTATTTCAGAAAAGAGAAAGAAGTCTACGAAGCAACTAAGTTCTCCTCTGAAGATCAAGACAAGTAATGATAAGATTAGGTTATTGAGCACATTTTGTATGTGCCAAACACTATTGTAAGCATTCTACAGATATTAACTTATTTAAGCTTCACAGCATGAGGATATGCTGCCTTATTTCCTATATTAATTTTTTCACTCAACTAGTTTATAATTTCTGTAATTCAAGGGTCATAAACAGTTTACAATCCCACCAACAGACCAAGATATTAGAGTTCACCTTTCCCTTTATCCTCACTAACATTTATTTGACTTTCAAATGTTGGCAACATGGTGGTAAGGTGGACACCATTGTTATCATCATCCTTTTACACAAAATGATACCAAAGCACAAGTTAAGTAACTTGCTCAAGGGCTCACAGCTAAAAGCTGACAGTTACAATTGAATCCCCAGCAGTCTGGTTCCAGAGCCTGTGCTTCTTAACCAGCACACATGATGCTGTTAGAAATGAGATGGTTCAGAGACAGTGCTAACTTCTCTTAGAGGGAATTTTTATTTTAGATTAAAATAACACAATGCCAAGAACAGAAACTCCCTCACCAAGTAATTGCCCTCTCAACTTTATTGCCACCCTGTCATCCTAAGCAACTCCCAGACCCTAAGGAATGCAAGAAAGAAAGCATATGCAAAGCAATTTACCACCAGTGGTCATGTGCTGCCAGCTTTCATTATCTGCCCAGGACAGCACCTGTGCAGTTCTCCTTGGACAGTTCACTCAGGCCAAGGACAGATTGTCAGGAAAGACATGTGAATTCTTTGCCCTTCCAGGCTGTTTTCACTTCATGTTAGGGGCTTCATGATACTGTTTTCCCAGAACTGACATGACTGACTGGAATTGCACCTGGGGGCTTACTCTACCCATCCCTGAGCTTCCGTTTCCCAGTTACGGTGAGGGTTGAAGGGAGTTATATGTTCCTCAGGGCAGCCTATGCAAGACATAAACATTTTCACAAACAGTAAAATACTCACACACACACACCCCCCCCCTCCCCGCACAAGCAGCTTCCTTAACCATTTGGTAAGCAGATTATTAGAAAATAACTCTTCCTTCATTTCTCACATATTTTGCACAAACCGATAGAAGGAAAAGCATCATGTACCGCCGAGACCAGGGAATAAGAACTCAGCCAGCAAATTAGGGGTTTTCCCTATTTCCCTCCCTAACGAGGGCAAGCTGCGTTCAGGTTAAGGCATGCTGAATTTGAAACGACAACCCACTAAAATTGAGCTATCCAGAAACAAATACTGTGAGTTAAGAAAGAAGCCACCCTGATATAAAGAAATGAGATGATTTATTGTCTTGTGCAGGGAAGGGATGTGGTTGTGATAGGCAGGCCACTCTGGGATCCCTGGGATGCAAGCCCAGGGATAGCAGAGTCCCCAGGTGGGAAATCTACACACACACACCCCAGGGATGTCCCAGAGACTTCTTCTACCCTGAGAAGAAGAGATCCTGAGGAACCTGAGCGTCCTCTGTTTGGATGGCCGAAGCTGTTGGCATCAAACTCTGGTCTGGAAGAATCAGTCTGGGGAGAGACAGGGATGGAGGAAAGGCATCAGGGGATTCCTCCTCCTCCTCCTCCTCCTCCTCTTCTTTCTCCTTCTCCTCCTTCTCCTCCTCCTCCTCTTCTTTCTCCTCCTCGTCCTTCTCCTCCTCCTTCTCCTCCTCCTCCTTTTTCTCCTCCTCCTCCTCCTTCTCCTCCTCCTCCTCCCCCCTAAAGGCTTTGCTCGCCCTGCCTTCAGCATACCCTGCAGAGGTTGATCTCTCCTTGTTCCCAGATCATCTCCAAGCACCCTTCCTACAGCACCCCATGATTCCTTTTTTCACTCAAAGCCATTCTTGTGACCCATAACTGTATGTGTGTAACTGGGTCCCCAACTGGGAAGATGTGCTCCCATGGTGCTGGATACAGGCCCCCACACCCAAGAGCCTGAGGATCGCTATGTGTCCCCCCATGCCACAATATAATGCTGACACATGCACACATGCACCACCGTATCTGGCTCCCACGGCTCACCCGCCCCCTCCAGATGACATACCACCTGAGCAAGGCTTCCGGAAGTAGATGATGAGAACAATGCCCACGATGATGCCCAGCACACCTAGACCAAAGGCCACACCACACAGCACATTCTCCAGCAGATCTGAGGGTAGTGCGTTCTGGGGCACTGGAGGAAATAAGGAGTGGCTCAGCCTGGGGACCTAGTTAGGGAGCCTCCCTCCCAGGGGAATGACTTGGGTGTCTGGGATGACATGGGAGAAACTGAGGCATGGAAGATTGGGATGGGCTTAGGGTAGGAATGGACTAAACAAGGTACCAGTGGAGAAAGAAGACTCCTCCCATGGATCTATCCCTTTTTGCCCCCAAAAGGACCAGATTTCCAGGGAGAAAGCCTCACCCCAATAGGCAATTGCTGTGTAGCGGTCAATTTCGTGAGTCACAATGCAGGAGAAAATGTCAGAAGGTTCCGGTGTGATGTTTAAGTAAGAAAAGGCCTGGAAGCTGAGTCCATCGACAGCTGAGACAAAAGTAGGCCCAGATCCTTCCACAGGGACGGAATGATGCTGCCAGTTCACTGTCAGCATGGGTGGGAAGAGATTACTGACAAAACAGACCAACGTGTTGGGTTTGCCAAACTCCAGGGGCTTCAGCGTGAACACCTCAGCGATAGGAAACCCTGGTGGGGGGATTGTGGTGTGGGGAAAAAAGAGACTAGTTTAGACGGTATCTCTGTGTTTGGAGGGTGCATGGCATATGGAGGGGAGGGCAGAGAAGAACACAGTGGGTCAGGCTTTGGGAGACAGAGATGAGGGAGGAGCTGGGCTCCCAAGGGAGGTCTTCTTCCAGGCAAGGACTGCAGCTAGACCTAGAAGCAGAGCCCGATCCAGGCTACTCTGGACCCCTCCACCATGACTTCCTTCAGCACTTCCTGTCTAGAGCTCACATTGACGTCTAACCATGCACTGTCTTCTCACTAAGACATAGTCACATCATCAGATATTTCCACTCTTCCCATCCATCTTGCTGGGCATAGCAGCACAAGTGTTAATATTCAGTAGGTATCAACTGGTTGATACCTGTTGAATTCATCACATTCAATACATAGTTCTGAATGCCTACTACATGCTAGGTACTTCTGCCCACCAAAAAACACAGGGTGCAGACCAAGGCTGGTGGAAAAATTAAGGTGATGGAGAGAACCAGAAGGTATTTGAGATGGGGAGCTGGTATCAAGGGGAATTATTCAGTGTACAGATCAATGAGGTTAAGAATGCAGCCCTCCTTCCTTCACTCCCCAGAAAACTCCTGACCTCTGGACACCGGGATTTTCCCATCAAGTTGTGGCCCTATTTGCTGGATCATCATCTCACAGAATGCTTTGTCAAATAAAATGGCAGGAGCATCTCCCTGTTCCTGAGCCCAATCAGCAAATTCAGGCAGGCGAGGCACCCGAGTGTTCTGGGAAAAGTCGAAGAAGAAAAGCTGGTCCTCGTCGTAGGCCTCAGAGAGTCCCATACTGGGACTCCCATCCTGGCAGTACACTGTGTGCAGGAACGTGTGGTTTTGCAGGTCATCTCGCCACACTGGAGTAGGAGCTGCAAAGGACATAGGGTGAGGTTCAGGGAGGTGGGAGCCTTCTCCTTCAACTTAAAAGACAGCAAGGTGGGGCTGGGCGCGGTGGCTCATGCCTGTAATCCCAGCACTTTGGGAGGCCAAGGCGGGCAGATCACGAGGTCAGGAGTTAGAGACCAGCCTGGCCAGCATGGTGAAACGCCGTCTCTACTAAAAATACAAAAATTAGCTGAGCACGGTGGCGGGCGCCTGTTGTCCCAGCTACTCAGGAGGCTGAGGGAGGAGAATTGCTTGAACCAGGAAGGCAGAGGTTGCAGTGAGCTAAGATTAAGCCACTGCACTCCAGCCTGGGTGACAGAGTGAGACTCTGTCTCAAAACAAAAAACAACACCACCACCAAAAAAAAAAAAACAAGCAAGGCCTGCTTCAAGGAGCGTGGGCTGAGGTGAGACCCTTTCCCGTGTCTGTTATTTAGACTCCCCCTCCCAATGGGGGTGAAGAACATATTATAGCATCTCTCCAAGCTTCCCTGGCCTATAAAAAGGCCAGTTGTCTAAAGTTGGCAAAAGTAAAAAGAGTTCTACTGTCTAAAGTGACAGATTCAGTCCAGGCATGGTGGCTCACGCCTGTATTCTCGACCCTTTGGAACGCTGAGGCAGGCAGATTGCTGGAGCCCAGGAGTTCAAGACCAACCTGGGCAACACAGCGAGACCCTGTCTCTACAAAAAATACAAAAACTTAGCCAGGTGTGGTGGCAAGCACCTGTGGTCTCAGCTACTCTGGAGGCTGAGGGGGGAGGATTGCTTGTATCTAGGAGGTTGGGGCTGTAGTGAGCCGTGATTGTGTCACTGGACTCCAGCCCAGGTGACAGAATGAGCCCGTCTTAAAAATATATATATATAAAGGCCAGGTGCAGTGGCTCAAGCTTGTAATCCCAGCACTTTGGGAGGCCAAGGCAGGTGGATCACCTGAGGTCAGGAGTTTGAGACCACCCTGGCCAACATGATGAAACCCCATCTCTACTAAAAATACAAAAATCAGCCGGATGAGGTGGCGTGCACCTGTAATCCCAGCTACTCGGGAGGCTGAGGCAGGAGAGTCTCTTGAACCCTGGAGGCAGTGGTTGCAGTGAGCCGAGATCGCGTCACTGCCCTCCAGCCTGGGTGACAGACAGAGATTCTGCCTCAAAATAATAAGAAGAAGAATTAATTAATCAAATAAAAATTTTAAAAATGCATATATATAAAATAAAGTGACAGATTCAGAGTTACTCTGTTCGTTGTGTGTTTGTGGGCTGCACAAAGACACCTAGCCAAAGCAGCAAGTGGAAGCCTGCATTCTGCTCACCACGCCACACATCCTGGCATAGG
The DNA here is from genome assembly GCF_000951045.1 of Mandrillus leucophaeus. Taxonomy (NCBI): domain Eukaryota; kingdom Metazoa; phylum Chordata; class Mammalia; order Primates; family Cercopithecidae; genus Mandrillus; species Mandrillus leucophaeus. The sequence continues at coordinate 177,257 of NW_012109441.1, read as the reverse complement.
GCTGTATCCTCCCAAAGATTCCTTTGTCTAATTCACACCAGGCCACTGTATTGACTAGAGAAGGCCATGGATGGGTTTCTCACTCTTAGAAGGGAAGGAGGAGGAATGGCTACAGCCTCCCCAAGCCATAGATGGGACTGCCTCCCACTACCCCCAGACACAAATGGTAAATTGGAAAACCAGTCTCCAGACATTTCTTCAGCCACTTCATTGGCACCAAGCCTCTCTGAAAATGTCTTCTGTTCCTTAACCTACCAGGCCTCCCAAAGACAGCACTGGGAGAAGTGACCCCATAACTGCATAAAATAATCCCTCTTCTTTGAAGCGCTTGGCAGGAATCGCTCAGCGAGCAGGAAACCTTTAACCCAATACCCAGAAAAACAGACATTTGGAGGAAGAGCGACCTTCCAGATTATTCTTCCATTCTGGGCCATCCTCTACAGAGAATGAAACTAAGAGACTTTTCAAGAATCACAAGATAAGTTAATGATAGAAAGCAGAGTAGAATCTTGAGTGGAGGAGTGAAAATAACATCCACTTTGTTCAAATCCCAGCTCTACCACTTTCCAATGTTGCGAACTTGCACAAATAACTCTGAGTCTCACTTTCTTCATTTGTAAAACGGAGAGAACAATCTCCACTTCAAGAGATTGTCTTAAATGGAACATGTAAAGCATCTCTGATATCGTTTACCAACCATACATAGTAGCTGTCTTTCCCCACTCCCCTACTGTTTCCACTGCCTCAAAAGACTCCCCACCACTCACAAAGCACAACGCTTTTCCTCACAAACGCTGGGTGGGCTCCCTAGGTTCAGGATGGAAGTAAATGGGAGTACCATCTTACCTTCCGGGACGGCCCAGGAGTGGGGTAGCAGCCACAGAAGTGGTAGCATCTGTAGCAGCGCAGCTCCTTGGTTCTGTTCATGACCCATACCTTCTCGCCACACAGTAGGTAGGAGCTACCAACCCAGCCAACCCTTGCACTTCCCCAACTCCCTCCCCCAGAGGGTGGCCTTAGATCATGTTTTGCCAGATAATTTCCAATAGCTGCCCTTGTCATTTTGTCTAAACCAATCAGAGAAGTGTAGGGTTTAACATCATCAGTCACTGGGGAGACGCCTGGGGCTAGCAACCTCCTGAAGACTTCGCTGTTTGACCAGGGCAGAGTATGGCATGTAACTGGGCTGGGAAGCCCAGTGGAGGAATGTTGCTTCGTGGTGGAGTTCCCTCTTTGGTTTCAAGCTGTCAACCTCAGGCTGTAAGCCATCAGCTGGCTCTTCAGAGCAGTGCCACCTCCTGGCAGAATGCTGCAGTGGGGAACTGCGTCTTCCTGAAGTAAACTCCCAGAGCTCTTCAGATCCTGCCTTCTCCCTCCTGGCTCTTCCTCTTTCTGAAAAAAAATCATTCTCCTTCAGGCATTAGCTCTAATTCATTTTGCAGAAATATACTGAAAATACAAGAAATGCTGGGTGTTGGGCCCAGGGCTAGAAATACAAAGATGAATAGGCATAGTCTGCCTTCAAACAGCTTAGAGTCTAGTGCTTGGAGAGAGGGCCAAGGGATAATTACACAACAATGTAACGTATTCAATAAGAATGTGCCAAGTGCTTTGTAATTTTATGAGGATGCAGTAATTTTACGAGGATGCGGAATAGGAGGAACATAATCAGGCAGGCTCCTAAGTCTTGAAGGAAAAACAATTTGACCAGCAGAACATAAGGGAAGAGAAAAATATTCCAGGGCAAAGGGTAGGCAGAAGTACAAAGATCACAGGCATCCAGAGGTCCTCTTTGGAGACCCTGTGTACTCGCTGATATGAATGTTGTGAAGGTCACTTGTGTGTTCCTGTATAATAGGAGGTAATGGGGGGTAGAGGGATGTTGTGATGAGCTACAAATTCAGGCAAGGGCCAGATCACACGGGCCCTGCTACGCCACAAGGAGGAGCTTGCTTTTACTTAGCAGATGATAGGGATATTAAAACTGGGGGATGATACAATCATTTTAGCATTTTGGAAAAAATGTTCTGATTGATATTTCAAACAATGAACCAGAGTTTTTAAAGAATTGAGGCAAAACTGCTGGGCAAGAGTCTATAGCATACCAAGATGAACATTTGCACATACACACACCACTCCTGTAGCAATACAGCAATAATTTAAATGACAGATGATAAGAGCCTGAATTAAGTCATAATTAGAGGAGGTGGAGGAGATAGAATATCGAGATAATTAGGAAGTAGAATCTAAAGGGTTTAGCTACTGATTAGTTGTGGGAGTGAGAAGGTGGAGGAATCAAGGATATCTCAGATTTCCAGCGTGGGTGGCTGGGTGGGTGGTCAGGGATGGACGGAATTGAAGTAGGAAAGAATGCCATGGGAGCAGGTTTACAGAGAGAAAGAGCTTGATTTTGTACATGTTGAATTTGAAATGCCGGTGGAACAGCCAGCTAAAACTGCACGGGAGCACAGTGAGTCATGTGGGTATGGACCCCAGGTATGGTCTGAAGAGCCTGATTTGAGAGTCATCAGCACAAATGTCAAAGCAGAGGCCATGAATAAGATCACCCAAGTAAACTGTGCAGAAGGAGTGGGAAGTGAAACAAGGACAAAAGTATGCATGGGCTCAACCCCAAACTTCATACCAGTTATCCAGGATCCAGTCAGGAGCATTTAACTACTTTATGTGCTTCAGACTGAAAGAATTTAATATAGAGAATTGGTTACAAAGGTTAAAAAAAAAAAAAAAAAAAAGGAGCATCCTAGAAATGTAAATTAAAAAAAAAGATTGCTATCTGGAAATCAGAAGCTGCCATCATCCCTGAGCTGGAATCTGGAAATCTACTCATTGCCTTGTGAAAGACATTGTCATAGTCAGTTCCAATCTACTAAAAAGGTGCCACCTCCTTCAAGGCTAGAATCCTTGAAAAGGTACTTCTTTTGCTCAGGAGGCTGGAGTCCTGAGTCTCCCATTCTTCCTGCTGCTACATCCACCAGCTATTCCCAGCAACTGTCACTCTGTTTAGAGGCTGAAGCAGGACGCTTCTCAGTTTCTCTTGCCTTCTGATCTCCCACCAGTGCCTCCTACTGGCAGAATCTAACAGGAAGCCAGATGTCCAGGAAGGCTGGGAAATACACACCTGGCTAATTCCTAAGCTGAGCAATTCAGAACACAGTAGAGGAGGGTGTGTGTGTCACTGAGACAAAAGATAATAACGAGGATACTGAAATACCCTGGTTTGTGAGAATCTGGTGGCATGAGGACCATCCAGAGCACTGAGAAAAGAACAAGGTAGAAGCAGATCAGAGAAATAAAAAAGAGGTGTGCCACAAAGGAGGGCAAGGTCAGCATTTCTAAATGCTACTCAAAAGTCAAGGGAGGATTGAAAAGTGTCCTTAGATTTGGTGATTATGAGATGGCTGACAAATTTATTGAGAGCAGTTTCAGTGTTGTAGTGGGAGTCGACTCCAGATTGTGGTGGGCTGAGAAGTAAGTGGGAGGTGAGGAAGAAACTGTCAGTGTATATGCTTCAAGTTTGTTAGACAAAAGAAAGAGAAAGACAGAAGGGGTGGGGGAAGAGGCAGTGAGAAAGTTCTCATGTGGCAATCAAGTAATCTGAGAAATTAATATATGTGAATATTGTCCATCAGTGTTTCTGAGACTTTCAAAATTCGTACTTACCATCATTTTTTTTCCTTTAGACAAAGTTTCCCTTGTTGCCCAGGCTGGAGTGCAGTGGCTACTTACAGGTGCAATCATAACTCACTCCAGTCTTGAACCCCTGAGTTCAAGCGATCCTCCCGCCTCAGCCTCCCAAGTAGCTGGGGACTACAGGCACCTGCCACTGTGCCTGGCATCATATCCTCTTTTGATAAACAAGTAATAGTAGCAGTAATAGCCAAAACCAAAAACAACTCCATGACCTCCTAGATATTCTGGAACAGCCATGTGTATACATGTGTGTGTGTCTGTGTGGTGGAGGCAGCGTGCCAGGGAAGGACTAGGGTTTGGAAATCATTGTAACCTTCCAAAAACCAAAAGAACATTTCCCAGTATCCCAACATTCAGGGACTAACCCATCAGTGGTTCTGGCAGTGGGGAGATTCAGGCCCCTCGGGACAGTAGAAAAGAAGTTTATGAGACTACCAGTGGGGAGACATATGGGACACAGCCACCTAGAGTCCTAAATCAGGGGTTAGCAAACTTTTTCTGTAAAGGGCCAGATGGCAAATATTTTAGGCATTGTGGGCTATCCGATCTCTGTCATGAGTACTCAACTGTGGCACGAAAGCCTCCATGCACAATATGTAAATGAAGGAGCGTGGCTGTGTTCCTAGTTTCCTCCTAGCTTTTCCTCCCACTTCTTGAGCATCTCCTTCTCAGTCTCCTTCATAGACTCCTTCCTTTCAGCTACTCTTTAAATACTGGTGTTCCCTGGAGTTTGTCCTCAGCCCTCTTTTTATTTATGGACACTAAAATTCAAATTTCATGTAATTTTCATGTGTCACGAAATATTCTTCATTTGCTTTTTTTTTCCCAACCATTTAAAAATGTGAAGACCATTCTTAGCTTTTAGGCCATTTTAAAACAGGTGGTAGGCAAGATTGTGCTAAAAGCCCATAGGGTGCTGAATGATGCTCCACACATGTGGTCAGAATTGATATATAAACCCACCCTTCAAAGAAGAACCTCAGTCCCCTTATTATTGGATTGGCAATCAGTTAACAAACATTTTGTGCCAGTTACACCAGTCTATTTGGAAGGAGATCTGGGGAAGAACAGGAGAAAGTAGGCTGGGTGGAAGAATAGGTACAACAGACACTGCAATTTCTCTGGGTGAAAGGAACAAGGCAGAGGGGTCCAAATTCTCCATAGGGAGCACAGTGTAGACAAGACCAAGGTGAGGAGAAACATAACCATCCCTCACCAAGACTATGGTGAGCGGTGGTTAACTCCATTCACCCCTTCTATAATCACAGTTTAAATGGTAACAAGTTCAAACATTTATAACTACTCTTCCTTCTATGTAATCCTTCCCCACCAGGACCTCCCAACTACCTCCATCATAAGTATCTCAGGAATAGTCTCTCATCAGTTTGGAAAGTGATAATTGTGGGCAAGAGATGAGCAAGGCAGCCAGTTCTGCCTTGTAGTAGTTCACTGTCTACTTTGTCATTAGCTATGAATGCCTCTGAAAATAATGGCACAGCCCTGGTAAATCCAGGAGGCTCTGGTTTTCTAACACTCAGCTCTGCTATCCCTTTCTAGCATTTAAAAATGGACTCTCTTTGGCCGGGCGCAGTGGCTCACGCCTGTAATCCCAGCACTTTGGGAGGTGAGGCGGGTGGATCATGAGGTCAGTGGTGAAACCCCATCTCTACTAAAAAT
>NW_012109441.1:166961-168819 GCF_000951045.1 Mandrillus leucophaeus | reverse complement strand
AGATGTTTCAAAGGTAAATCCTGTTATCTTATCAGGCTTATCTATGAGCCATTCTTTTTTTTCTTTTTTTTTGAGACAGAGTCTCACTCTGTTGTCCAGGCTGGAGTGCAGTGGTGCGATCTCTGCTCACTGCAACCTCTGCCTCCCGGGTTCAAGTGATTCTCCTCCTGCCTCAGCTCTGGAGTATCTGGGACTACAGGCGTGTGCCACCACACCCGGCTAATTTATTTTTTATTTATTTTTTTAATTTTTAGTAGAGATGGGGAACGTTTCACCGTGTTAGCCAGGATAATCTTGATCTCCCGACCTCGTGATCCACCTGACTCGGCCTCCCTAAGTGCTTTGATTACAGGCATGAGCGACCGCACCCAGTTTCTATGAGCCATTCTACACCTCCACAGCCTTCCCTATGTACTCTACTACCCTTCCAATTCCATTCTAGGTCCTTCCCAAGCTCCTTGCCAACTACCGTTTTCTTCCTACTCCCTGCCACCTCCTGTTTGAGAGAGCAAACCTAGCCATCCAGCTCCCACATTTATTCTTATTTCTACCTCAGTGTATTTCTCCATACCCATATTCATCCTTCCCTTTTAGTGACATTACTATGATGCAGTAATTCTTACAACTACTCTACAAGGTTATAATGTATTATCTCCATTATATAAACAAGAAAACTGCGACTCAGAAAAGTTCATTTATTTAGCAAATATTTATTGGCCACCTTCTATGTGTCTAGCAGTATGCTGTGTAACAGATACCTGCCATCATCACACTTAAAGTCTAACGAAAATAGACATTAAACAAGTAAACATACAAATCTATAAACTAAAAGTTCCACATACACACAAAAAAACTTCTTAGAATTGATAAATTCAGTAAAGTTGCAGGATATAAAATTATCATATAAAAATTAATGATGCTTCTGGATACAAACAGTAAACTAGTGAAAAAAGAAATCAAAGAAAGTAATCCCATTTACAATAGCTACAACACCCCTGCACCACCAAAAAAAACCACAAAATAAAATATCTAGAATAAACCAAGGAGGTGAAAGATCTCTACACGGAAAACTATGAGACACTGAGGAAAGAAACTGAAGAGGTCACACAAAAAAATGGAAAGACATCCTATGTCTTTGGAAGAATTTGTATTGTGAAAATGACTGTACTACCAAAATCAATCTACAGATTTGTTGCAATTCCTACCAAAATACAAAGTCGTTCTTTGCAGAAAGAGAAAAAACAAACCTAAAATTAATATGGAACCACAGAAGACACAAATAGTCAAGGTAATCCTGAACAAAAAGAACAAAGCTATAGGCATCATGCCAACTGACTTCAAAATATACTAAAAGCTACAGTAACTAAAAGAGCATGGTACTGGCATAAAAACAGATACATAGACCAACAGAACCAAACAAAGAACCCAGAAATAATAGATCCACATCTTAACAGCCAACTGATTTTCAACAAAGGTACCAAGATATTCAATGGGAAAAGGACACACTCTTCATTAAATGGTACTGGGAAAACTGAATAACAATATGCAGAAAAATACAACTAGACCCCTATCTCTCATCAAATACAAAAATTAAATCAAAATGGATTAAAAACTTAAATGTAAGACCTGAAACTATAAAAATTACTGTAGGAAAATACTGGGGAAATGCTTAAGATTTTGAGCAAACATTTTTTGGTTAAAGACTTCAAAAGAACAGGCAAGAAAGCAAAAATAGACAAACGGAATTACATCGAGCTAAAAGGCTTCTGCCACAGCAAAGGAAACAACAGAGTGAAGAGACAACCTTCAGAATGGGAAAAAATATGTGCAAACTATCCATTTGATAAGGGATTAATAA